>NW_009242981.1:144378-146389 GCF_000388065.1 Fonticula alba | reverse complement strand
TGGGGCGGGCCGGCGACGCGGCACCGCCTTAACTGGATCGCCCAAACGGGATGCGGGTCCGTGGGATTAGTTTAGGAACCGCGGGACCAGGTCCCCGAGCGTGGCATGCCCCGCAGGGAGGGTGGGAGGGATAAAGGCGGGTGGGCGGGCGGGGGGGGGGGGCCGCGTGCGCGCTGCTGGCGCCCTTGGCCGGGGGCGGGAGGAGGCGGCGGCCTCGCGAGGGCGACCCGGCGCAGGGGGGAGTACCGGCCAGCCGTCGGCACACCCCGGCGGGGCTACCCTCCGGCCGGGGGTGGCATGGCACCCCCGGCCGGGGGCCCGACTACTTAAGGCGGCTCGGCTTGGCGGGGCGGCCCGCGGCCCCGGGCATGACCGCGCTCCTTGTCACAGCGACCCGCAGGCCTTCGACCGCCTCTTCCCAAACTCTCTCTCTCTCTCGTTTGCCCCCCCCCCCCTCTCTGCCTTGTTGACAGTGCGTCCCCGACATCGAGACTGTGCTGGCGCTGCCAGACGCGCCGCTTCGCCCGCCCCCTGCCCTGGCCGTGTGGCATGGCCCGCCGGCAGCGGGCCCCCTTCGTGATGCTAACTGCCTTGCTGCTTCGACCTCCCGGCCGGGCGCGCGCGCAGCGCCCCGACCCATCACCATGACCGAGGAGGACGTTCGCCACATGGCCTGCTGCCCCCAGCGGAAGGCCGGCGCCGATGTGCCGGCCGACCGCGACGAGGTCGGCGGCACGACCACCGCCGCGGCTTGCGAAATATGCCAGACCACCGACCCCGGGTGTCTGGGCCAGTGCGGCGACTGCCAGCGGTGGTTTTGCAACGGCGCATGGTCACTCTACCAAGAGAGCCACCTCGTTTGGCACATGGCCCGGAAGAAGGTGCGTCGAGGGGGCAAATACCCAGGGCTGGGATTCGCGCATGGCGGCCGACTGACGCAGGACCATGCCGCGGGCGGCGGCCCCCCCCCCCCTGTCGGGCGCGCAGCACTGTTCGCTGTGGCTGCACCGGGAGCACCGGCTCGGCCACTTGCTCATCGATTGTTTCATGTGCGGGGTGTCGGACGTGTCGGAGCTCTCCGTCGGCACTTTCCCCAACCTGGGCCCGGTGGTGTGCTGCGAGGCGTGCATTAACTCGGGCCTGGAGGACGGGCATCTAATTTACTGGTCGAGGGTATTGATGCCGACCCACATCACGGACGAGCTGCTGCCCTCGCGGAAGGCAAAGGTACGGCCCGGGGGGTGTGTCGCCCGCCGGCCCGGAGGCATTCCGTGCTGACAGATTGGCCCCGCCCCTGCCTGCCACTCGGCCTGGCTAGGCGTGGCCGCAGTGCTGCAGGCAGGCCGCACTGCATGCGGAGGGCACGGAGACGAACAGCCCGCAAAAGACGGCGGTGCCGAAGAAAGGCCGGCCGTCCTTCGTGCGAGTGCCGAAGTTGTGCGTGTGTGTGTGTGTGTGTGTGTGTGTGTGTGCCAGGGCCGCGGGGATTCCGGAAGAGGGGGACACGCGCCTCGCCCCCCTGGCGGAGGGTCTGCCGGCTGACCGACGTGTCTGCGCGCGCGGTGATGTGCCTGGCGCCTGGCGTGCAGCTTCCTCTCGGCGGAGCACTACCAGAAGGTGTTCTCGCCGCTGGTGAAGCTGGAGATGGCGAATGCCCTCGAGGTGGCGAGCACCACCGTGGTTCACGGGGTCATGGCGAGGCTCAATCGCGACAAGGACAGCTATGTGTTCCTGGACACCGGCAACTGTACGTGCGCGTGGCCCGGGGGCCTGGGCGGGGGTGGGGTCCTCGCTGTGGCCGGGCTGCTTCGGGCGCGCTGACTCCCTTGCTGTACGCGCGCCTGCCTCTCCGCCTGTCCCCTCGCCGCCCCGTGCCGGGGCCGGCCAGCTCTGCGAGTGTCGGTCGGTTGCTTCCTAGCCATCGGCCACCCGGCGTGCGACGACGTGAGCCTCTTCGTCAAGGTGCTCAACATCTCCGGCGGTGCGTGCCCGTGCGCGGCTCAGGGGGGGG
>NW_009242981.1:139084-140448 GCF_000388065.1 Fonticula alba | reverse complement strand
CCAGGGGGCTTCCGGCAACAGCGCCGACAGCAATGATGGCAGTGGCACTGGCTACGAGCGCGCCGGCAGCCCGGGGGCCAGCATCCCGGGCGCCTCCCTGGCGGAGACCGCCGAGGAAGAGGCGGCCAAGAAGGCGGCCGAGAAGGCCGCTAAGAGCGCGGCGAAGCGGGCCGCCAAGAAGGCGGCCAAGAAGGCCGCCAGGGAGGCCGCCGCCAGGAAGGCCGCCGAGAAGGCGGCCGAGAAGGCGGCCGAGAAGGCGGCCGAGAAGGCGGCCAAGAAGGCCGCCAAGAAGGCCGCCAAGAAGGCCGCCAAGGAGGCTGCCGGGGAGGCCGTCGGTGAGACCGTCGGTGAGACCGTCGAGGAGGTGGCCGTCGAGGAGGTGGCCGTCGAGGAGGTGGCCGTCGAGAAGACCGCCGAGGAGACCGCCGAGGAGGTGGCCGTCGAGAAGACCGCCGAGGAGACCGCCGAGGAAGCAGCCGAGCAGGCCACGCCGGCGCCCGCGGCCGATGCAGCCCCCGCCGCGGCTTGAACACCGGCGCCCGGGGTGCCGACAGCACCGGCCGCCGCGCACACCCACCCCCCCCTCCTTCGCATGTGGGGCGGGCCGGTTTTCCTTTCGCCCCCCTGCCATCGGCAGCGAATACAATGTGTGTGTCGTTTTGTGTGTTGGGGGCTTCCGGGGGCCGGGGCTCTCCCGGTGGGCGGCTGCGGCGCGGGACTCTGCCCGGCCGCGCCGGGCCAGTCCGTTGGCAGCCGGTCCGTCGGGGGAGGAGCCACGCCCGAGGGCCATCCCCCGCGTTCGTGGGTCTCGCCGGCCTGGCGGAAGCGCGCCGGGGCGAGGGGGCACTAGATTCAGGAGCCCCGCGGCCTTGTCCGGGGGCCGACAGTGGCCGGGCCAGAGTCTTCTCGCGGGCCGGGCCCAGGGCGCCGGAGCCGGCGACCCCCGCCGGGGCGGGGCCTCGCGCGCGGAAGGGCCGGACAGAGGGGCCAGGCCCCTCCGGTGTCCCGGGCCCGAAGGGCGAGCGCGCCCCGTCCGGCCGACCGCCGGATGCCCGCACCCTCGCGTGCGCGCGCGCAGAAGGAAGGCCCCGGGCAGGGCTGGCTGCCTCCCGGGCCGGGTGCCGGTGACCGGGCATTCGGCAGCGGCGTCCGTGCGTCCGCCATGCGGCCACCGCGCCGGGGGCCCGGCAGCCCTCGGGGCCCAGCGCATGGGCCGGCCCCCGGGAACATGTGTCCGAGCCATCCGGCCGCGCCGCCCTTTACGGACCCCAATATAAAAGGGGCGTTTTGCCGGGCTGCCCGGGCCGCGGCTCCGGCCCCTGGGCCCGGGGGCGGGGTCGGGCACGCCAGGGGGGGGGGGGGGG
>NW_009242981.1:111954-120364 GCF_000388065.1 Fonticula alba | reverse complement strand
ACCCCCAGGAAATCGCCGGATTTCCCGAACCCCCCGCCTCACCCCCGCCCTCCACCTGTCCCCGCTACACTGCAAGATGGCTCCCGAATGGCTGTTCGACATCCTGGTGCCGGCAGGCAACACCCTGTCGCCGGGCTGCACCTTCCATGTACGCGCACACACGCACTCGCACGCGCCTGCCGACATGCCGCGGCCGCTGGCCCCCGGGCCCGGCCGAGGGCTTCCTTCCGCCGGCCACTCACACGCCCGCACCCGGCCGCCGGCAGCAACTGCTCGAGGACGTGTGGAAGAGCCTCTTCGACTCGCTGAAGGACGGCAAAAATGCCCTCGCCGCGCGCGAGGCCATCATCTCGTGCATGACGCCGCTCGGCATCCCGCAGGTACGCGCCCGCCGCCCATGCCCCGAGGGCCCGACCCGAAGCCGGGTGCTGACCCCTCGCACGCGGCCAGGCCGACGCCGAGGAGCTGGCCAAGAACATCGTGGCCCGGCCCTTCGGCATTGTGGCCCGCCGGCCGGCCGCCAGCAACCTGGTCACCCTGCGCCCGGCAAGCATCCCGGAGGCCCCGGGCCCGGAGCCGGGGCAGGCCGCCCCGCGCAAGCCGGCCCAGCGCTCGGGCAACACCCTGGTCATCATCCCGGAGGCGCCGGCGGCCCCCCCGCCGGTGTTCTTCCCGCCCCGGGCCAAACTCGGCAGTACGTCCCCCTGGGGCCGGGAAGCCGGGCCATCTCGCCGCGGCCCCCGGTGCCCGCGCCTCCCTCCGGCATGGGGCTGGGCCACCGGGCGGCCTGGCTCGCTGTCTCGCCCTCGGCCGCGGCCGGCCATACTGACCCGCACGCACACACACACACACACACACACACACACACACACACACACACACACACACACACACACACACACACACACACACACACGCCTCGCGCCCACGAAGAACCCTGCAATACCTTCCTCATGGAGGGATGGTGCGACCGCATGGACAGCTGCCTGTACGACCACAAGATCAAGCTGGACCCCCGTTCGGTGGGCGTGCCCGGGAGCACCTCGATGGTGGACGTTTCGCGCAGTACGTTGGGGCGCCCTTCCGCCGGCGCCGGGCCGCCCGGCTACGCGCGCCCGCGCGCGCACACATCAGCACAAATAGACCCCGCAGCCGCACGCAGCCGCTGACCCGCCCCCCGGCGCGCAGACCCCTGCCACACCTACCTGACCGAGGGATGGTGCCGCTTCGAGGACCGCTGCCTGTATACACATTATGAGACGCTGCCGGTGGAGGCGGAGGACAGCCGGCCGACGGTCCGGCCGGCCCGGCCGCGCGAGACCGAGCCGGCCCCGGCGGCCAGCCCCCCGGCCCCTGCGTCGCCGACGCCGGCGGCCGAGCCGACACCGGAGGCCGCGGCCCCGGGCGGCACCAGCCCGCTGCTGGCACCCCGGGCCGCCCGGCGCCAGAAGTTCGTGCCGATCTCGACCGTGCTCGGGCAGTCGCCGTGGGGCGCGCGGGCGGCGGTCCGGCCCCCGGGCGAGGAGCAGCCGGCCGGCCCCACGGCCGAGGCCGGCCACGTGCAGGAACCCCACCAGGGGGAGCTGCCCGGCGCGGCGGACCCCAAGGCCCCGCCGGGGCCGGACCCGGCCGACGCCGGCGAGGCAGGCTCGCAGGAGCTCGACTCGAAGGCCGACCCGCCGCCAGCCCCGCTGCACCTGGGCCCCTCCTTCGAGCGGTTCATCATGACGGCATACAATCGCGACAGCCCGGGCATGTACCTGTGCTACACCGCGAGCAACATCAAGCACATCCTGAAGCTCCTGGACCAGCGCCGCACGGACGGCCTCATCTCCGAGCTGCCCGACCGGGTGCTCCACTGGCGGCCCTCGCCGTCGTCCGTGCAGACGCTGTACACGAGGCTGCGCAAGCCGCTGGAGGCCATGCAAGAGAACTACGACAAGCTGTGCAACACGGAGCCCCTGGACGTGGAGGCCCTGCAGCAGGCCCGGCTGGAGTTGGTGCGTGCGGCCGGCCCGGCGCCCCCTGTTTGCCCGCATGCCTGACACTGTGCCCGCTTCCGCCCCCTTTGCCCGACCACGTATGCAGCGGCTCGCCCGGTGGCAGTCAGGGCGCGAGATCTTCAAATGCCGCAACCTCGAGTGGGACTTCGAGCGGATCCTGGACAAGCTTCCCCGGGTGGCGGACTTCCAGGGGCTGCACCTGGTGGAGGGTGCGCACACTTGTCGGCCGGCCGGGCCGGGCCGGGGGGGGGGGGGCTCCCCTTAATCATCGGGCACTCCGCCGGCACGTACTGACAGGCGTCCGAATTCGGCCCGGTCCCGGGGGGCGTGGGGGGGCCGGCGACCGGCACATCGACCCCGGCCGGTGGGGCGACCGCCCGCGGCGCGCAGCCCTGGTTTACTTGCTCTTCGCCATCCAGCGCCTGCAGCGGGTGGCCAACCACACCGGGCGCTTCCAGATCATGAGCATCATCACCGGCTCGGCCCCGCTGTCGGTGTACAGCACGGCCACCAAGCGCCTCAACCGCATCCACATCGCCCTGGCCACGGACCTGCTTTATCGCGGCATCTACTTCAAGGAGAACCACAACCCGACCTTCCTGTATCTGTCCTTCCGCGTGGAGCCGCAGGAAATGGATGCCGATGCCTAGGCCGCCCGGCCGCCGGGGCGCCTGGAAGGAAGGGGCAGGAGGCCGCCCACATGTGAGTTACCGTGCGAATACACCGCGCCTGCGCGATCATGGTGCCGGCCTGTGGCCGGGGGGGGGGGACGCGACGGGGCGCGGCCGGGCCGCTCGCCTGCCGAGCTCGCGCACAGTGCCACCAAGAGCATGGGGGGGGGGCCCTCGGTCGCGGAGGGCAGGCGGCGGGGGGCCACCGGGCCCGGTGCGCCGGCATGCGCCCGGCGTGCCTTTCGTTGTCGGGGCGACGCGACCCTGGGCCCTGGCGCGAGGGCTGTCGCCCCTCCGGCTCGGACCGCCGCGGCGGGCCCCGCTGTGCCCGGGCCGCGGAGTGGTGGGCGTGTTTCCGCGTGCGGGTGTATGTGTGTGGGTGTTTCATTTTGTGCCTGGCGCGAGCACCGGCCGGCGCCCGGGGGCAGTGACAGTGCGGCTGGTGTGCGCGCGCGTGCGCGTGTGCAGGGCCGCCCGGCGCGTCGGCTCGGAGCGGCGTGGCTCGGCCGGGCGGGCGGGCGGGCGGGCGGGCGGGCGGGCGGGCTGCCCTCATCCACGGCAAGGACGCAGGAACGCTCGCGGCCAGCGGGCCGGCCACGTGCTCGGCGGTGCCGGGGCCGCCGGTCCAGCACCCGGGGCTGGAGACGCCCGAGCCCGGCGCCCGGGCGGCGGCTTTGACGCCCGGCGACCGTGCCCCGGGGATGCGCCTGGGGCCAGAGGGCGCGAGGGCATCGCCGGCCTGCGGTCGACCGGCCATCCGGCGTGTGTGCGGCTGGCCACGCTCGTGCAACCCGGGCGAGAGCGGCCCCGCCCCTATGGGCGACATGCCAGGCTGCCCCCGCCAAGGCTCCGGCGGGGGGACCCGGCGGGCAGGGTCCGGGCAGCCGGGGCGGGCCAACTCCCCGGCACGGTGACCGGCCGCCCGGCGAGGAGCACACGGGGCCGCGGCCCCACAGGCGTGTTTTGTTCGGCGAAACGGGCGCCGCGGCGATCCAGGGAATTGGGCCCGGGCGCCGACCATGCCCACGGGCGCGGCGGAGGGCGCTCGAGCCCCCCCTCCCTGACTGGTGCGCCGTCGAGCACCAGCCTCGCGGGGGGCGAGGGTGCATGGGCGCGGCCGGGCGCGGGTGTAGGCGTGCCCAGAGCTGGGCAGGGCGGCCCCGGCGGGCGGCCGCGCACCGTCGGCACCTCATGGCGAGGGACGCCACCCGCGCCCCGGCCATCGAGATGCAGCCCGCTCCGTCCGGTGCCGGGCGCCCAGGGACATCGGCCGGCACGGCGGATGGCGCCGCCGGGCGCCGGGCATCGCGTACCTTGGGCCCCCGCGGGCGCTGGCCGATGCCGTGCGGCCGGTGGCACATCCGGCCCTCCCGTGCGGACAGCCCTCCACGGCCGGGGCCGGTGCATTGCGCCGGGGCGCGAGATCGAGGGCTACACGACCTGCGGCGAAGGGCCAATGCACAGGGGGGGGGGGCCATCCGCAAATGGCGCACCCGAGTGACAGCCGGCGGGGCGCGGCCGGAGGAAGGGGCTGACGCGAGCAAAATACCGGCCGGATACCGGAAAAGCCGATATTTATTATACGTTAGAATATACCCCCTCCGGTGGTTCGGAACGATTGGCAAAGCCAAATGCTCGTTCTGGAGGTCAAGACTGGGGATTCGGCTCCGCGAGGAGAAGGTGATACGTAGGTGTCGCCCGTGCGGAGGCGCGGTGCCTGCCTGCGTGTGTGTTTGTGTGTGTGGCTTTTTTCGTCCTCCGCGGGAATACACACAATGTCACCCGTGCGGAGGCGCGGTGCCTGCCTGCCTGCCTGCCTGCGTGCTGCTGGCGCCCGGGGTCCCTTGTGCCGTGCGGGCTGCCGCGGGGCCATGCGGGGCCCGCATGCTTGCCATGCCGGTGCCTGTCGTGCTCTGCGCCTCCCGGGGCCGGGCGGATGGGCCGGTGGCCGGGTGGCTTCCTTCGGCCGGTGTGTCGGGGAGCCCGGGCCCGGCGGCCGGCACGGTGCCCCTCCCGGAAGACGGGACACCGGGCCGGCGTGGCTGCTGTGCCGGCTCGCCGGCTGGCGCTTGCCGGCCCTCGCGGAGGGGTCCCTTCCGGAGGGAGGGCCCGGCGCGGCCCCGCTCGAAGGCATTCCCGGCCCCGGCCTGGTCGGCCTGGAGACCGTGCACCTGGCCGGGGCGGCGCACGGCCGCTCGGGGCCACAGGCCCCCCCAGCCCGGACGGCGGCCGTGCGCGGGGAGGGGGCCCCTCCCCTGCCTTGACCGATGCCACCTCCGCCGAGTCCTATGTGTGTGTGTGCGCGCGCGCGCGGCACATGCTCGCCTGGTCCCGGTGCCCCTGGTGGCCGGGCGCCGCCTGCCGACCGGGCCCCCCTCGCGGCGGAATGTGCCGGGTGCGCTTTCGTCGGCCGGGCCAGGGGGGCGTGCCGGACCCGGAGGCGTGAGCCCTCTTGACGGGCTTGCCGGGCGTGGCGGCCCTGCCAGCAGGGGTCCTGGAGGGCTGCGGCCGGAGGTTTTCTGGTCCAGCAGCAGCAGCAGCAGCAGCCGCCACTGTCGGAGGGCAGCCCGGTCGCCGTGCTCGCTTTTCCGTCGTGCCGTGTGCCGGCGAGGGGGCCCCGGCGGCCGCGGCCAAGTCCCAGCGGCGGCATGCCCTCCGAGGGCGCGGAGGGCATGTGCCCCGGCGGGAGGGGTCCTGCCTCGTGCCCTGGCGCCCGGCCCGGGCGGGCCCCACTCGTGCCCCGGCGGGGGGTGCCTGCGTCTGGGCGTGCGGCGCCGCCGGCATCCTGGGCCGCTGGGCGGCTCGAACCCAGGCCGGGGCACCGGCGCCGCGTCGGATGCCCTGCTCACGGGGGCGCCCGGCGGCGACGGGCCCGGGTCTGCCGCCTGCGCCTCCCGCCGCTCGGTGGGGCCCTGGCCGCTTTTCACGGAGGCCCGGCGGCCCGCAGGAGCGGCGCGCGTGCTCGGGCCTGTGCGGTGACGCCGGCCGTCCGAGGGGGTGAGGGGGGGATTCGGTGAGCGGCGTCCGGTCCGTGGCGGCGGCAGTGGGCCAGTGCCCGGGCACCATGCGCCGGCACGGGCGGACACCCGCCCGGCGCGGAGGCCCCGACGTCGGACCACACGGGGGGGGGGGGGGAGGTGCCCTTGTTTGTGGCGGGGGCGGTCCAGCGCTTCCGGGCCCTGGGCGTGGCACCCCCCGGGCCGTGGTGGTGCTGGCGGGGCGCGGGCCGGCGCCGGCGGGCAGGCACGAAGAGCCCCCGGGGACCGCGGTGGGCAGGGGCGCGGCCGGGCAGCCCCAGGCCGCGCGGTCCCCCCCCTCGTCGGGGGTGTCACCTCGCGCCGGCGTCCCGGCAGGGGACGGGGGGCGATCCACCGGCCGGCCGGCCGGGGCGCGACCCAGCGCCAATCGCCGCTGGCCGGGCGCCGGGCAAGCCGGGCAAGGAGACGCCCGTCGCGGCGCCGCCCCCGATGCGCCAGCGTGCGGCCGCATGGAGGGCCCCGATGCCGGCCGGCCGCCACGGCCCGGCCCTCGCCCGGGCCCATGGCCGGGGGACATCCGCCCGTGGGCATCTCCCCCGGGCGGGTGCCACCGCACAGCCGGGCGTGCGCGTGTGGCACCCCGCACGCCGCACCGGCCTGCAACAAGGCAGAGACATGTTTCAGGAGCCCGCTGTGTGGGCCGGCGTGGCGGTGCCCGGTGGAAAATACTCGTCCGCGGTGCCCCTCTGCGTCTGGGCGCGCGCCGCGGGCCCGAACGACTCCGCTGACCGACGAGCAGCTAGGGGTGGATGCGCGGCCGCCGGGCCGGGGCCCCGGCGCCCGGTCTGCCGGCCCCGTGGCGCCGGGGCCCGGCCTGGGCCTATTTTTCCGCGCGCCGAACACGCGCGCCCGCACGAACCCCGGGCCGGGCCCCCTCTCCCGGGGGGGGGGCATATGGCGGGACAGCGAAAGCGGACCGGCGAGGCGCTGGCCTTGCTCGTCAGGCGCTGAAGCACCCCTCTCCCCCCCTTCTTTCCTCCCTGCCTCCCACCGGCCTCGCCCCGCCCTGTCGCCGGCCAGCCCGGGTCTCTGTTCATCGGCGCGGCCTCTGCTCGCTGGCTCGGGCTCCTCCTGCTGGACTCCTCCCCCGGTGAACGCACACGCGCCTACACATACGCGGACACACGCGCATACGCGGACACACGCGCATACGCGGACACACATAAGCATACACACCCACACGCATCCACACATCTACACACGCATCCACACATCTACACACGCATCCACACATCTACACACACACCCACACGCATCCACACATCTACACACGCACAGGCCAGCGATCCCGCCCGTCGACGGTCCGGTAGCCCCCCCCCCCCCCATGCCGGGCCCAGCCCCAGCCCCGCGGGCGCCACCGGCGCCGCTCCTCCTCCTCACGCTGCTGCTGCTGCTGCTGCCGCAGCTCGTGCTGACGGCGGGGTCCTCGCACGGGCAAGACCTCTTCCTGCATGCGGCCCCGCGCCCGGTCAGCCTGGCCCCCGGGCCGTATACCTTCCCCACCGGGCCCGGGAGCCACTCGATGGCCATGGCGCGAGTGTCGGATTCGACGTTCAACCTCATGCCGCAGATTGACCTGCTGGACAAGCTGCCGGAGGTCCGCTGGGGCGTCTTCTTCGGCAGCGCGTCATACGTCCTGTCCTGCGGGCGGCCGGACTGCCCCGGCAGCCTCTCGGTCATGGCGCTGGCGCCGCTGGACGGGACCCTGCCGACCCTGGTGGCAGTTACGCCGCACACGGTCGGCTTCTGGACGCACGCCGAGGAACACCCGCTGCCGGTGCCGAACACCGAGCTCCTGGCCGGGGTGGCCTTCTCGGAGGGGGAGGTCCTGCTGCTGGGCGCGACCGGCATGCCGGGCCAGAGCCAGTCCATCTACCTGGGCACCCTGCACCGGGACGGGCTGGACCCGGTGAGCCACGAACTGCCGACCTTCATGGGCTCGGCGCAGGCGGTCCCCGGCATCAGGGGCTCCTTCTACATGTACTGGGGCCCGAACATCCTGCGGCTGGCAGTCGACCAGCAGGGGTCGGTGCCCTGGTCCGCCAGCTCCATGGAGGCGGACATCCTGAGCGCGGTTGTCACGCGGGTCGTGCCGCCGATCGGCGACTGCCAGCTGTCCGGGGATTTGGTCATGCTCCTGGCCAATGGCCAACTGAGCATGGAGCCGTGCGCCGGCATACTGCAGGGCTCCGGCACGGTGTTCCTCGAGTTGCCGACCGGGCTGCCGGCGTCCGGCGGTTGGCTGCTGGCGGCCCCGGCGGCCGCCACCGGCAACCACCCGCAGCCCGTCTACCTGGTGGTGCCCGACGTGGGGGATCCGCGCGACCGGCTGTGGCGGCTCACCAGCCAGGATGCCCAGCTGTCCTGGCGCCGGGTGATCCTGCCGCCGGTTGTGGACAATGTCTGGGACTTGCAACTGGTCCAGCTCCGGGTGGGCCTCAACTCCACCGGCATCTGGGCCTTGGTCTTCGGGGAGTTGGTGCTCTTCGAGGCCCGGACCTTTGGCTGCCAGGAGGATGGCAGCATCCGGTGCGACAGTGACACCGTGACGACCGGCTCGCCGGCCGGGTGGACCTGCGCCGCGGGCCACGCCGAGTCGCCCTTCACATCGCCGGATCACCTGTGCGCCGGGTGCGCCGAGGGGTGGTATCTTGACCGGCCGGCCGGTGCGTGGCATGTCCCCCCCCCCCCCCCCCCC
>NW_009242981.1:109344-111759 GCF_000388065.1 Fonticula alba | reverse complement strand
CCGTTGCCCCTCGGCGCCTGCTCCGGCGCGAGTGTGCCCGCGCTGACGTGCCTGCATCCCGGGGCTCCTTGCCCGTGTGCCCGTGTGCCCGGCCGACCCAGGGGAGGTCCCCTTCTCCGGGGCGGGCCACGCGTGCCGGCCCTGCGCGGCGGCCAATTGCCGGACTTGCAATGCGGAGCACTGTCTCCTGTGCACGGAGGACTTGCTGCTGGAGCCGACCGGCCCGGAGGGCCGGATCGTGTGCGTGCCCAGCTGCTCGGCCGGCTTCGTGCCGATGGCCGGGGCCTGCCGGCCGGCGGCCGCGCCTCCGGCCGGCATCGGGCTGTCGGTGCCGGCCGCGCGGCCGGCGCTCGGGCTGGACCCGGGCGACCGGGTGACCTCCATCGCGGAGAGCTGGCTGTCGGTGGACCCGGCCACCGGGAGCCTGGTCATCCCGTCGGCGGACACGGCCTCCGGGGCCAGCCAGCAGGTGCTGCTCTTCACGGCCGACCGACGGACCTTCCTCATGCCGACCGGGGACCTGGCCCGGCCGGGCGGGCCGCCCGCGCGGGAGGTGGTCCTCTTCGCGCCGGGGCTGGAGTCCCCGGTCAAGGCGTCGGCCGAGATCGGGCCCTTCCTCTATGAGGGGACGACGCGCTACCTGGTGGCCCTGTGCAATGAGGTGGGCCAGTCGAGGGTGATCATGCTCTCGTGCGTCGGGGTGGGGCCCTGCTCGGTTGACACCTCGAGGCTGGACAACCTGCCGACCGGGTCGTGTGCCGGGCTCCGGCGGGCGAGCCCCCGGATCGCGGTGCTGGCCATGTTCACCACCAGCCTGATGGCCGTGTGGGTGGAGGACCACTCGCCGGGGGCGCAGTTTGTCATCACCGAGGCCAATGGGATGGTGGGCTTCCCGGGGGCGCGGAGCGCCGGCAACCGGGCGGACCCCGGCCCCGGGGAGTGGCTCCTCTGGACCCGGGAGTCCTACAAGGCGACGGCCCTGCCGATGAGCCTGGCCGGCAGGGACTCGCGGGCCAACACCATGCTCGGGCACTTTGTGCCGAGCCTGCCGAGCCGGGCCAATGCCTTTGAGCCGGTGTTCCTGCCCCGGGGGGCGGAGGGCCTGGCCCCGGGGGAGTTGTTCCTCTCGCGGGTCACCAACCAGGAGTGGCTGGCCATCCGGGTGCCGGGGGACATGCTGCCGGCCGGCCGGTCCATCGACCTGGGCTCGGTGCAGCAGCGCCTGGGCACCCTGCCGCGGGCCGTGCAGCCGGTCCAGCACACCCTCATGAAGTGGGTGATGCAGGGGCTGGCCCTGCCGGCCGGCGACCCCCGGTACCCGAGCGTGCTGCTGCTGCTGACGCGGACCTTCATCGGCGCGTCGCTGATGCACTGCCCGGCCGGGGCCGCCGGGCCGTGCGTCCTCCTGCCGGCGGTCTTTGTGGATGTCCCGCCGGGGATGGAAATCCCCAGCACCTCGGGGCTGTGGCTGCCGGCCATCGGGCAGGCGCCCGAGCCGGCCGGCGCCGTGGCCCTCCAGGCGGCCACCCTGCAGCCGGGCAAGGCCCTGGAGCTGGTGCTCTTCGCGCCGGGCCCCGGCATGGTGGCCGTCTCGCTGGAGGTGCTGTGCCCGCCCGGCATGGGCGGCAGCATGTGCGACCCGTGCCATGGCACGTGCGCGGAGTGCCGGCGCGCGGGCGATCCGCTGGCGTGCACGGCCTGCCCGCAGGGCCGGCACCTGCACCGGGGCACGTGCGTCGACCGGTGCCCGGCCGGCACCTGGCCCGACGACGCGGCCCGGGCATGCGCTGCCTGTCCGGCCGGCTGCGCGGAGTGCTCGCCGGCCGGCCAGGCCGCGGCCTGCACCCGGTGCATGGACCGGCACTTCTTGTCCGGCGACGCCTCCTGCCGGGCGTGCGACGGGTCGTGCGCCGAGTGCCAGGCTGCCGGCAGCTGCTCGGCCTGCCAGCCGGGCATGGTGTTCCTCCTGCCGGATGAGCAGGCCAGCTCGCTGTGCGGGAGCACCTGCCTGCCGGGGCAGTATGTCGGGGCCGGCCGGTGCGCCGAGTGCGATGCCAGCTGCGAGCTGTGCACCGGCGAGCCCGGCCGGTGCCAGGTGTGTGCCGAGGGCTTCCGGTGGCTGGCGCGGCCGGCCCCGGGCGAGGCCGGGGCCTGTGTGCCCTGCGACCCGGGCTGCCTGGTCTGCATGGCGGATGGGTGTCTCGCCTGTGAGCAGCCGCTGCTGCTGACCCCGGGCGGGGGCTGCGCGGCCGACTGCCCGCCGGGGGCCTGGCCCAACGGCGAGTCGTGCCAGCCGTGCGACGTCAGCTGTGCGGCCTGTGCCGGCGGCCAGGCCGACCAGTGCACGGGCTGTGCCGCCGGGCTGGACCTGGTGGAGGCCGGCCCCGGCGTGGGCGCCTGTGTGTCCGGCTGCGC
>NW_009242981.1:83886-85883 GCF_000388065.1 Fonticula alba | reverse complement strand
CCCCGCGCAGGACACCTCCTGGCTCGCGCGTGCCCCGGGGTCCGTGGCCGATGGCCGGCTTGCCGAGCGACGCCTGCCCCGGCGGGGCCAGCCCGGTCCGGGAGGCCGTGCCGGCTCTACGAGGCCCTCCGGCGTGCTACCGAGCGAGCGGGGGGCCACCACGGGGCGTGTGACATGGCCGGGGACCGGGCCCTGGCCTGGCCACGCGAGGCCCCGCATCCTTGCTGCCAGGGCCCCGGGGGCGGGCGCGGCGCCGGCCTGCAGGGACGCGCCCGCCGCGCCGTGGTGACGGGCGCCGGCGGCTGTTGCACGCCGGGGACGCGTGTCCCGGGCAGGGTGTGCCTCGGGCGCCGGGCTGCCGACCGGGGGGGCGGGGACATCGGGCGGTCGATGGACCGAGGAGAGCTGCGGGGCCGGCTCGTCGCGGCCGTGGGGACGCCTCGCGGCGTGGGGCCTTCGGGCGCGTGCGCCCAGCGGGCAGCCTGCCTGTCAGCATGCTTGTCGGGGCTGGGGCGCTTGGCCGCGAGGGGCCGACGGGACCGGGGCCCGGATGGCGGCCGGTGGCATGGCGCGCGTGGGTCGGCCGCGTCGGCTCGTCCTCGGCCCCGCGCGGCGCAACGTGCCACGGCCGGGGGAGGGGGGCCGGCGGGCTGGCCCAAGCCGCAGGCGCCGGGCCGCGGCCGATGGTCGAGGGCATGTCCACGGAGGTGTACATGCGGAGAGGTGCATGTTTCGCAGGAGACTCGGTCGGGCACACCGGGGGGGGGGGGGGTTCTTTGCCCTATCAAGAAGGTCCGGCGGTTTTCGCGGGTCGCCCGGAGGGAAGCCGGGATCGACGGTCGGGCCTCCAGGACAGGTGCCCGGGGAAGGGGGAGCCGGCCGGTCGAACAACAGGCGGCCGGATTGGCCAGGCTACCGGGCCGGCCCGCGTGTGCGCCCGCCGGTGAGATCCCAGCAGCCAACTATGCCCCTTTTGCGGGGGGGGGGGGCGTTGCCGGCGGCGGGCGGTACCCCCCCGCCTAAGACGGCGACGCGGCGGTCCAAAACAAAGGCCGGAATAAATCCGAAAAAAAACCCCTGGCGTCGGGCAGCCGCGATCTGGCCACCGGCACTCGCGAGCATGCGCCCCGAGTGCGCAATGCCGCGGCGGCGCGTTCTCTGGAGCGCGCGCGTGTGCGGGAGATCCAGGCTTGGGGGGCCGGTGCGCCCGCCCATCCTGGCGCGGCGTTCCATCCCCCCCCGGCTTGTGTGTGTGTGTGTGTGTGTGTGCGCGGGAGAGGCGGGGCCGCAAAGGGAACTGGCGCCGGGCGGGGCGCGAGTGCCAATGCACCGGAGCGGATGGGCACCGAGCACATTGCTCTCCTTGATTGGGTGGGGGGTCGGGGCGGTAATTATTGCGCAGTCTGGCGGGCGGAGCGAGATGAGCATGGGAGGGGGGGGCCAGGGCACTCGGGCGCGGGCTCCGCCCCGGCGGCGCACGACGGTGCTGCGTCTTCGGTCGGAGCCGCCCCGGCCGGCTGGGCGGGTGTTTACCGAGGCAGCGCCGGACCCGGGCCCGCTGGGTATCCGCCCATGTGTTTATAGGGGCGTGGAACAGGGCGAATGCCCGTGTTGGCTGGGATGCCGCTTGTCTGAGGTGCCGGGCGCCGCTGATGAAACCTTTCCGGGGGCCTGCCGCAGAGCGAAGGCCCCCGGCCGGGGGCCATATTTGCGAGGTCCGCTGGAAGCGGGCACCCGTGTGTGTGCGCGCGCGCGCGCCCTCCGCGCCGCGCCGCGGGACAGTGGGCCGGTCGCGGGGACCCCCGGACGCGGCCGCGCTCTGGGGGACTTCCGCGCGCAGCGGCCCACCGGCAGGGGCGCCCCCCCCCCATGTTCGCCGGGTCATCGGTGGAATGAGGTCCCCGGGCCGGGGGAGCGGGATGCCCCCTTTGTGGACGGCCGTGTCCGAGGGCGTGGCCTTCGGCCGACCGCCCGCGTTGCGTGCATACATGCGTGCG
>NW_009242981.1:78467-83201 GCF_000388065.1 Fonticula alba | reverse complement strand
GGGGGGGGGGGGGGATCGGCGCATGAGGGGCGGCCCCGCCACCGACGCCAGAACTGCCGACGAGCCGGATGCCCATTCGCCAATTGCCCGACTCCCGGAAGCCGACAGGCAGGCGCAATAACCACATATAACCGCACACACACACCACGGGGAGGGGACATTCCTCAGCATTCGAATGCGCCCAATCCAGCGATCCCTGTCATCGATCATAGGAGATGATGAGCCGAGTGGGAATGTCGTGCCGTGCGATCGGGGCCCGGGGGGCCCAGGGGGGGGGGGGGGGGCGCGGGGCCGCCCGGCCACCCGGAGGCCGACTCCCGCGTACCGACGACCCATGTGTACAATCTTTGGCGTGCATTCGCTCGCGGGCCCGCCCGGGGGGCATGGGCACACCGGCAGACCGGCGCACTGGCCAGCGGGCACATGCAGGCGGGTGCACGCACGCACGCACGCCCAGTGTGAGAGGCGCGCACACACGCCGCCGACACATGCGCACACAAAGACGCAAAGACACACAGACACCCTGTGAGAGATGTACACGGCCCACACGCGCTGCGCAGGCCACGCCCACAGAGCGGCCCATTCGTCCGGGCAGGCGCCACCCCAGGCAGCTATAAAAGGTGCGGCCGCCTGCCCGCAGCTCGGTGTGAGCCCCCGCCATCCCCCCCCCCATTGCCGCTTTGCCTCGCCCTTTGCCCTTTGCCCGTCCCCCCCCCCGCCCCCCCGGCCCGCATCCCATCGCACTGGCGCTTGGCCGGCCTCCGTCGTCTGCGCGCAAGATGGCCACCCCTCGGCTGTGGCCAGCCCGGGCGCACCCGGCAGCCCTCCTCCGCCCGATGCTGGTCGTGGTGGCGCTGCTCGCCCTGCTTGCCAAGTCCTCGCATGGATCCAACACATCCGGGCACTTCATGCACCAGGCTCCCTTTCCCCTGTCGACCAGCACCGGCTTGGTCGGAATCTACACGCCGGCGGGCCAGCTCTCCCAGGTGGCCGTCTTCCCCAACGAGAACAGCTACCACTACCGGACCCAGGACGACTCGATGACCGACTTCGAGGACTATCGCCTGGGCAGCTTCTTCCACAAGTCCAGCACACCGAAACAACGTGTCGGATACACGCCCGGTGACCTGGTGAGGATCGTCATCGCCGAGGTGCCCGGGTCCAGCGACCCGGCCGTGGTCATGTTCTTCACCACATCGGCCACCCTCTTCCAGGGGACCTATCGACTGTCCTTCCCGGATTCGGCCCGCATCCAAGCGGTCCAGGCCCAGACCATGGACCAGGTGTACCTCATGGGCGCGACGCCGGACACCTCGGCGCCCGGCTACTCGGAGCCCTACTTGGCCCTCATGAATCCCACCTACCCGACGATTCTGGATACCACCCTGCCGATGCTCCGGGAGCCGGTGAGCATTTCCCCCGGCACCGGCCGGGGCTTCTACCTGTCCAGCGAGCGGGCCCTCTACCATGTGGTGCATGCCGGGCCCCTGGACACCGACCCGGTGACCTACACGACCCAGTCCCGGCCGGAGGCCATCCTGTACATGATCACCACGCGACTGCTCAGCCGGAAGGCCGACTGCCCGGGCTCCCTGGACATGGTGCTCCTGCTGGCCAATGGCGATGTGGAGGTCTTCTCCTGCTACGACCCGGCCGGGGCCAACACCCCGACGGTGGTCTTCCGCCTGCCGGAAGGGGAGCCCACCAATGGCATCCTCCTGGCGCCCCAGGCGGCCAGTCTGCAGGAGCCCACCCAGAGCCTCTTCTACCTGGTGCAGGGGGCCCCCGGCACGCCCAGCGTGGCGTGGAAATTGATCCACCTGAATGGCAGCCTCACGTGGGAGAAGCACCGCCTGGACCAGGTGGACGTGTCCAAGGTGGAGCTGGCCCTGCTGCGCATGGGCCCGTCGGGCGCCGACGCCCGGTGGATGCTGACGCACCAGCACCATGTGCTCCTCGACCAGGCGTCCTTCGGGTGCACCACCGACAGGACCATCCGCTGTGCGGACGCCAGCCGGGCCAGCCTCGACGCCTCCGGCAGCTGGCAATGCGCCGACGGCCATGTCCTGTCGCCCCTCGTGTCGGAGAGCCACCTGTGCGCCGGCTGCGACAACGGCATGTACCTCGATCGTCCGGACGGTGCGTTTGCCCGGGACACCGGGGCTGGGCCGGGGCCTTGGCCGGCACGCTTGGACTAACACCGATTGGCCTTTCCTCTTGCCCCGCCCTCGCGCGTCCCTCTGGCCATGTTGTGGGGGCGACCGGGAAAATGAAAAATGAAAACCCCGCAGGACTGGCGCCCTTCGAGTCGACGACGCACGCCTGCAAGCCATGCCCGCAGGAAAATTGCGCCACCTGCAACGCCGACCATTGCCTCGTGTGCAAGGCCGGCCATGTGCCGGAGTACCACGACATCAGCGGGCCGATGGCCTGCGTGGCCCAATGCTCGGAAGGCTACAGCTTGAGCGCCAGCGTGTGCCTGCCCACCAACGCCCCCCGGTCGGGGGTGGCCTTCAAGGAATTCAAGACCCTCGGTTACAAGCCGGGCCCCGGGGTGCCGGGCATTGTGGGGTTCTACCGGTCGCGACTGGGCGTCAACCCGGCCACCCACCTGGCCACCATCCCGGCGGCCGACGGGTCGACCCCCCCGCCGGACAATGTGCTCCTCCTGCGGAACAACAACATTCCCTTCCTGGTGGAGGCGAACCAGGTGCACACCATCACCACCACGGAGCCGGACCATGTGGCCCTGCTGCATGGCAGCGCCTTCGGCCCCGATGAGCATGTGGTGCACATGGCCGAGGTGGGGCCCTTCACCGTGGGCAGCACCCTGCGCATGGGGCTGCTCATGCGGCTGAACACCGGGGCCCTTTTCCACGGGTGGCTGGCGTGCCCGGCGCCCGGGCCCTGCGACGTGGCCGGCCCCCTGAGCCCGACCAACATGCAGATGGCCATCCGGCAGGGGTTCACCCATTTGCCGGACGGCCGGGTGTCCGCACGCGGCCCCGGCAGCTCGACCGTCATCTTCACCCCGGACCCGGCCAACCAGGCCTTCCATGTGCAGACGTACCCGGACGTGGAAATCCTGGTTTCGCTGGCCGAGACGCCGGGGCACCCGGCGCGGTCGACCCCGGCGGCCGGCGAGTGGGCCGTCATCCAGAGGAACACCGGCGAACTTTCCCTCTGGCCGACCGGGCTCGATCTGCAGGACTCGCGTGTGGCCACCCTGGCCGGGAAGCTGGCCCAGCGGGATCCGGCGGTCAATGCCCAGGTGACGCTGATGCCGCGCGGGGGCGGACGCCAGCCGGAGCTGGTCGTCAGCCTCGTGGAGGACAGGGCATGGACGGCCTTCCGCATGCCGAGGGACATGGTGTCCGGCGGCCGGACCACCCTCCTGCCCGTGCAGGAGCAACGCCTCCTTTACCCGATGCCCAACCCCATTGGCATGGTCAATGATTTGACCATGCGCGCGCAGGCGCTGCCCTTCCCCGAGGGCGGCTTGGAGTACCCGAGCATCCTGCTGATGATGTCCGCCGAGATGGTGGCGCTCGCGGTGCTGCACTGCCCGCAGGATGACGGCCCCTGCAAGCTGAAGCTCGGGTCCTCACTCTCACGGGGCATGGCCACGAACCCGAGCCTGCGGTCGTGGGATTCGGTGGAGCTCCTGGACCCGGCCGGGCCGAGGGAGCTGGCCCGGGTGCTGGCCTTCGAAGAGGCCGGCGGCCTGATGATCATGGCGGTGGGCGATAACTGCCTCGCCGGCAGCTACCCCCGGGGGTTCGAATGCGAAGCGTGCGACCCGACGTGCGCCACGTGCGACGCGGCCGGGCCCGGGAACTGCACCAAATGCAAGACATGGATGCCGGACCAGCCGAACGTGTGCCTGGCCACCTGCCCGGCCGGGTGGTTCTCCGACACGCCCGGGTACGCGTGCGCGACCTGCCACCGGGACTGTCCCACCTGCAAGGGGAGCTCCTCGGTCGAATGCACCTCCTGCCACCCGGGGCTCTTCCTCAATACGACCGGCGCATGCAGGGAAACCTGCAATGGGTCGACGCTGAAGTGCGAAGCGGAGGGCCGGTGCGCCCCCTGCTCGAACGGCTGCGTGCAGTGTGTCTTCTCGTCGAGCCTGTCGCCGGCCGGGCTGGCCGGCGCCACGGCGGCCGGGCCTTGCGACACGACCTGCATCAAGTGCAAGCCCAAGGTCCTGCTGTCGGAGGAGGGCCTGTGCTTGGACAGCTGCAATCCCAAGTGCGACGCCTGTGCCGGCCATGTGGACTTCTGCTCCAGCTGCGCGAATTATGCCTTCATCCTGCCGGAGAGCGGCGACTGTGTGGCCTCCTGCCCGGCGGGCCGGCCGCAGTTCGGCATCGACCGCGTGTGCCTGCAGTGCGTGGACAATTGCGCGGCCTGCACCGCCCCGGGCACCGAGTCCGGGTGTGTTCGCCGCCCGGACGGGGCCTGGAACTGCCCGACGGTGCCCACCTGTGACCGGTGCGCCAGTTCGCATCTCCTGCTCGAGGGGACTTCCTGCGTGGCCGCCTGCCCGGCGAAGTACTTTGCCGATCAGGCTGCCGGCCTGTGTCGGCGCTGCCACGCGGACTGCGACGCGTCCTGCACCGGCCCCGGGGCCGATGAGTGCGTGGCTGCTCCGGGATCCGGCAGCAGCGGCGGTAGCAGCGGCAGCAGCAGCAGCGGCGGCGGCGGCGGTGGGAGCAGCGGCAGCAGCGGCGG
>NW_009242981.1:75685-78319 GCF_000388065.1 Fonticula alba | reverse complement strand
GGCAGCAGCCCTACCAGCGGCAGTGGCAGCAGCCCTACCAGTGGCAGCAACAGCAGCCACGCCAGCGGCAGCAAGGACACCTCCGGCCGCAACAAGAAGCTTGCCCTCGGGCTTGGCCTGGGACTGGGACTTCCTGTGCTGATTATTCTGCTCGTGCTGTTGGGCATGTGGATTATCGCCCGGAAGCAGACCCCGCAGAAGGGCGGTCCGGTGGAGATGGATGTCATCTCCTAATGCTCTCGGCGCTCCCGAAGCGGCGGAGGCCGTTGCTTTTCTTCGCGCCCTCCTCGAACAATGAACTCGAGCCTCGCAATAAATGGATCTTCTGTGCGTGTGTGTGTGTGTGTGTGTGTGTGAGAGGGGGGGGGGGGCCTCACTTGGTGTCTCACTTGGGGGCCTCCTCCTGGTGCTCCCGGCGCCGGTCCCGTCTTCCAGCAGAGGGAGAGCCCTCGGGCACAGTGTCGCCACCGGGCGGGGACCGGCCATTGTGAGGGCCCCCCGGCCGGGCGTACACGACGAGAGCCCCCAGGGCCGAGGACCCGAGGTGCGAGGTTTGCAGAACGCCGGAATGGACCACCAGAACCGTGTATTTTGCGGTCTGGGGTCTCGGCGACGCCAGCGCCGCGCGGGGCCTTCGGGCGCGCTCCACCAGACGCCGGCGAGTTACGGGCCATTTGCTCGAGGGCATGGCCCTGGTGGGCGGGGGGGGGGGGGCGCGGGCCTGCCCGCCGGGGCATGCGCCCGGGCCTGAGACTGACTGGATGGGGGCGTGTGTGGGTATGATGTGCACGCTCGATGGGGCGTTCCTGCTTGGCGGCTGTGCGCGTCCGGGGCCCGCCCTCCGCGGCCCCCCCCTTCCGAAAAGCCAACGGACAGATCGGCTCCGCTGGCTGCCGTCACAGGGGGCGACCGGCCGGCGCATTCGTGCTCTGTTGCTCCTGTCTATCTCTCTATCTCTCTCCTTCCCTCGCTCTCCCCCCCCCCCCCCCCCCTCTCCTTTGCCGCTCTCGAGCAATGTGCCCAAGCGCGAGCGTGCCCACCGGGGCCGACGGGGTGCCGTATTACTACCGGAGGGGGGCAGGGGGAGGGCCGCCCCGACGGCCGGGCAATGCGGCGAGAGGCCCCGAGAGCCCGGGGGTGCGGGGCCGCCCGGCGGGCTGAGCCCCATGCGGCGGCGGCGGCGGCGGCCGGGGCGCCCGCGCCCGCGAGAGCACCCCTGCCCTGGCTGCTCCGCCGGCCCAAGTGCACCGGACATGCGATGGGGGCCCCCATGACCGCGGGGCGCCGAGGGGGATTCGTGCCCGGCGGACCGGCACCGCGGGGCTGCTGGCGGCCGCCGGCACCGGCATCGGCGGGCCTGCGATGTGCGCGCGTTCGGTGGCCACGATACGCCCACCGGCCGGCCCAGCGGGGGGATGCGCTGGCGGCGCTCGCCATGTCCGGCGGCATGGCCTCCCTTGACTTGGTCCGCCGACTGGGCCGCTGCTCGAGAGGCCGCGCGCTGGCGCCGTCCCCGTGCAGGGGTGGGAGCCACCCGGCCGGGGCTTTGCACGGCGTGTGGCGGTCCTCGCGCAGGCTGGCCATCCGGCTGGGGGGTTGTTGTGTGTGCCTGCCCGGCGCTTCCTCCCAGCCCTTGGGCTTGCGAAGAGGCGGCCGCATGTGGCTGCGGCGCTCGGCCTGGGCGCGGCTGCCGGGGGGGAGGGGCTCACCGGTGCTGTGTGGCGTCCATGCGGGACGGGGGCCGGATCGCGCCTGGCGGCGGTGCGCGCGCGCATCCACCGGCCCCCTCCTGCGTGTAGGCTGGCGCTCGGGCCGGCCCGCGGCGGGCCAGCATGCACATGTGCCCGCAGAGACGCGACAGCATGGACCTTGCCTGGGGCGCAGTAGAGCACATGGCGCCAGGGCGGGTGGCCGTGTGGCGGTGCCGGCCTTGTGTGGGCTTCGCGGCGGCATTCGCCACTCGGGCCAGGCCGGCCGGAGGGGAGACCGCTGCGTCGTCGGATCCGGCGTGGATCCGGGGCGCCGGGGATGTCCGATTGGCCGGCGACCCGGCGCGCTGGCACGCCCCAGGAGAGCTGGATGGGGTGGCGCCGGGGCCGGAGACGCGAGGAGGGCGCGGGGCGCGTGGCCTCGAAAGCACAAGTACATAGGCCGTAGATGCGCGAGGTCCTCGCACCAAGCCGGGGGTGTAGCTCAAACGGTAGAGCGGCCGCTTTGCATGCGGCAGGCAGGGGGATCGATACCCTCCGCCTCCATGGTTTCTTTTTTCGCGCGGCGCAGGGGGAGGAGGGGGGGGCCGCACTCTCGGCGCGCGCGGGGGGGGGGGGACGACATGGACACGCAAAATGCATTGTCCGGGTCATTAATGAGAAAATAAAAATAAAATAGGATTACATATTCTTGCGTTCGCCCCTCCGCCTTGCTGATGTAGCAGGTTCATCTCGCTTCATGCCGTTTCATCTCGCCTTGGGCTTGGACATGTGCGGCCCCGTGCGAGGACCGGCGCTGTAGCAGGGTTCTCACGGATCCAGTCTTACGTCAAAGGAGTGAAGCTTTGACGGAAGCTATACCGGAAATCTTACTACTGGTTAGGGACCGCTCGGGCATGAAGGAGGGCGTACCGAACCAGAAGGG
>NW_009242981.1:44904-75440 GCF_000388065.1 Fonticula alba | reverse complement strand
CCCCTTTTGACCTTGGGTTGGTCGTGGGGTGGATCTGAGAACCCCGCGCGCACGCGTGTCTCCCTCCTTTCCTGGGCCACCGAACTGGCCCGGTACTCGGCGGCCATCTGGCTGTCGATCTACCCCGCATTCCTCCTGAGGAGGAATGCGATTCAAGCATGCCATAATTTTCCACGGGGCCGTTCACGTGGGGATCTTGTAATTCAACCTGTGACTTGGTTTATAGAGATTGGGGGATACCACTACAGGCGCGGCCGGGCGGCCGGGCGGCCGGGCCGTGAGTCGGCTGCGCGCCCTCGCATGCGCCCGGCGAGGGGGGGACACGGCGGGCTGCCCCGGCGGTCCCGGGCCCGGTCCGCCACGCCGGGCGCCTGCTTGTGCCCGGCATATTGGCCCTCGTTTGCGGACACATGCATTGGCACATGCGTTGGCCGCGCGGCGGGCGCCCGGGCCCCCGGCGCCATATGGGTGTTCCCGCCCCTCGGCCCCTTGCCCCTTCGGTCCTCCCGGCGCGTGGGGCGCCGGCGGGGGGAAAGTTGCCCGATCGTCGGTCCCGGGCGGGTTGGTGGGGCCTGCTCCGGCGTGTTAGGGGGGGGGGGGGGGCGCCGCGCGAGTCTCCCGGGCGGAGCCGGGGCCGACCACACCCGCGCAGCAGGCCGTCCAAGTGCACCTTGCCTGCCGACGGCGCCGTGGCCGGGTCGAGCCATCCCTCCTCTCCCCGCCCCTCTCGCCCCTCTACCTCTTTCTCTCTCTCTCTCTCTCTCTCTCTCTCTCGCTCGCCCCTTCCGCCCTCTCGTTGGCGCGCCGGCCCACCGGAAAGCAGGTTGCACGCGCATTCGCGCACGCGGATCGCCATGGCGCAGCGGCCGGCAGTCGGTCCCCCCCCGGGCCCGATGGGCCCGGCGTGGCTGTGCTATGCGCTGCTGCTGACGGTGCTGGCCCTTGTGGCGCCGTCCCACGGGCAGGACATGTTCCTGCATTTGGCCAGCTACCCCTTCACACGGACGACCTACTTCATGGGGCTGCCCACGTTGGGGAGCAGCGCCACGGTGTCTTCGCACTGGAGCTCGGCCACCACCCTCTGGCACTACGAGCAGATGGCGCCGATGCGGCATTCCGGCGAGTACCGCTGGGGGCCGCTCTTTTCGGACACCCGCCAGGCTTCCACCTCGTCGCGGTCCAACCCGGCCGGCGTGCAGCACCTCATCCTGCTGGCCCGGCCGAATGCCCCGACGCCGCTGGTGTTGGAGCATACCCCCACGCAGGTGGGGCTCTTCACCGCGGCAAATGTGTTCCCCCTGCCGGGATCGGCGGTGAGGCTGCTGGCGGCCAGTGCCACGGGCCCGCTGGAGGCGCTGCTGCTTTGGGCGGATGACAGCCCGGGTCAAGAAGGCACCATCATCCTGGGCATGGTCACTTCGACCGGGCTGCAAATCATGCAGCATGGGGTGGACCCGGTGGTCGGGCTGGCCACGGCGGCCGCGGGCCCGGGGCGGGCCTTCTTCCTGGCGACCGCCAGCGAGGGCCTTGTCCGGCTGGCGGTGGCCGGCGATGGGGGGGTCTCCTCCCGCCGGCAGCCTCTCGATGGGGAGCCGGTGCATGTGGCCAGCACGCGGATCCTCTCCTCGGCCAGCGGCTGCCCGGATGGCTCGGACGTGGCGGTGCTGCTGGCGACCGGCCATGTGGCGGTGTTTGCCTGCTTCGAGGGGACCCCGGCCGAGCAGCTGGTCCCGGTGACGGTGTCCCTGCCGGCCGCGGTGCCCATGGACGGGGCCTACCTCTTGGCGTCGGCCGCCTTCGCGATGGACGACGCGCCGGGGCCCTTCTATGTGGTGTCCCCGCGGGCGGGCGATCCGCGCGACCGCCTGTGGCAGGTCCATCCCCTGGGCATGGGGCTGGGCTTGCGTCGGGTGGTCCTCCCGTCGGAGGTGGCCCTCTCGCGTGATGTACTGCGCCTGGCGCGGCTGGCGGTCACCGTGACCGGGGCCCACCGGTGGACCCTTGTGGCCGGGGTGAAGGTGCTCTTCGATTCGGAGGCCTTCCTGTGTGACAGTGACCGGACGCTGGTGTGTGACAGCGCGACGGTGTCCTCCGGCCTGGCGCGTGGGTGGGGCTGTGCTCCGGGGTACACCGACTCGCCGTACATTTCGGCCAACCACATGTGTGCCGGCTGTGCGGATGGCTGGTACCTCGACCGGCCGGCGGGTGCGTGCCGTTCTTCTTCCTGCTCTTTGTGTCCTGTGTCTTCTTTGGCCATTTTCTGACCTGCCCTTCCGTGTGCTTGCTTGTCCTGGTGGCGCCATGCTTCCCTTGGCCTTCTCGGCGTGGTCCATGTGTTCCTTTTTCTCGGCCTTCCCGGTGTGGTCCATGTATTCCTCCTTCCCCTCGGCCTTCCCGGTGTGGTCCATGTGTTCCTCCTTCCCCTCGGCCTTCCCGGTGTCTTTCCTCCCCTCCGTCTTTTCGACGTCCCCCTTCTCCTCCGCCTCGCGGTGTGGCCCGCGCCACCGCCGCCGACCATCGGCGCTCGTGGTTGATATGGCCATCCCCCATGCCCCCCATGCCCCCCATGACCCCCATGCCCCCTTGCCCCCCCTCGGACACCACAGATGAGGCCCCCTTCTCGAAGGACACCCACGTGTGTCGGCCCTGCTCGCAGACCAACTGCCGAACATGCACCCCGGACACATGCCTCGTGTGCGAGCATGGCTTCCTGCCGGAGCCCACCGGCCCCGGGGGCAGCACGGTCTGCCGGGGCGCCTGCTCGGAGGGCTTCCTGCCGGTGGTGGGCGTCTGCCAGGCGGCCGGGGCCGTCCGGCTGGAGGTGGGGCTTTCGGATTTGGCCAAACTCCCGGCGCCTTGGCTGGAGCCGGGCGACTGGATCACGGCGGCCGCGCAGTCATGGCTGTCGGTGGACCCGGGCACCGGGCTGCCGGTGCTGCCGGCCAGCAGCGATGCCCCGGCCCCGGGGATGCTCCTCTTCACCCAGCAAAACCGGGCGTACATCCTGCCGGCCGGGGACATCGGCCGGGCGCCGGTGGTGCCGGTGGAAGTGCGCCTGCTGGGAGACTGGTCCCTCGATACGGTGACCACCTTTGCCGAGGCCGGGCCCTTCCTGGTCAATGGCCGGTGGGAGTATGCGGTGTTCTTTTGTGGACCGGAGCAAAAATTTTACCTCACCTGGCTGACATGCACCGGGTCGGGGGGGCCGTGCGTGGCCGCCGAGCCGGCCAGCCCGGTGGACCTGGCTCTGGGCATTTGCTATGGGGTCCTCCGGGAGGACGCCAACCACCTGGTGGCACTGTCCGGCTCGAACTTCTACTACCGCGTGAATCCGCAAACCCGGCGCCTGCAAGGGACCCACATCACCGGCCTGGGGATGGTAAGGATGCCGGCGGTGTCGGGCCTCGGCATGCGCGCCGACCCGACCCTCGGGGATTGGGTCCTGTGGCAGGGGACATCTTGGCGGCTGAATCTCATGCCGGAGCAGCTGCTGAGCCAGGATACCAACCGCCAGGGTCCGATGCTGGAGATGGCGGTGTCGCGCTCGCCGGCCCTGCCCACCCGGCTCTTCCGGCCGATGACCCTCTACCGGGGGCCTGGGCTGCCCCGGTGGCTGGTGCTGCCGCACACCTTCGGGGCCAACTGGGACATCCTTTCCCTGCCGGGGGACATGCTGCCAGCCGGCCGGTCCATCCATTTGCCCTTCTCCTGGCAAACCATCGGGTCCTTCCCGACGTACCAGTACCTGCCGAACGGGGTCCACGCGAATGTCTACTATCAGGAGCTTCGGCTGCCGGGCGGGGGGCTGGCTCATCCGAGTGCGCTGCTGCTGCTGGCGCGCACTTTCATCGGGGTTGCCCTGTTGCATTGTCCCCAGCTGGACGCCGGGCAGTGTGCCTTCCTGCCGGGGCACATCATGCCCCTGCCGGCCAGCATGCACCTGGAAGGGAATGTGCCGCTGTGGCAATTTGTCGTCCAGGGGGCCCTCGAGCCGGGGCCGGTGTCGGGCAGCCGGCTGACCCTGCTGGGGTATGCGCCGACGGTGGGGCTGGTGACCCTGTCGATGGACATGGCCTGCCCGGCCGGCACGTATGGGGCCCAGTGCGAGCCGTGTCATGCGGCATGTGCCGGGTGCACCGGGCCCATGGCGAGTGATTGCCTTGCCTGTCGGCACTGGCTGCCCGGGCTGCCGGCTGATTGTGTGGCCAGCTGCCCCGGCGGCACCTTCCCCGGGCCCGATGGCCGGTGCGAGTGCCACGACACGTGCCTCGTGTGCCGGGCCGAGCCCGGCCCGGGCGGCCAGTACGTGTGCGATCAGTGTGTCGGTGGCCATGGCAAGGGCCTGGCCGGCGACCAGCCGGACCGGTGCCTGCCATGTGCGGACCCCTGCAGCGAGTGCGTGCGGTCCGGCGACCCGGCCGCCTGTACGGCCTGTGTCCCGGGCAGCTGGCTTCATGCTGGGGCATGTGTGAGCTCGTGTCCGGAGGGCATGTGGCCGGATTCCAGCACTTGGACTTGTGCCCCGTGCCCGGACGGTTGCGTGTCCTGCACTTCGGCGGATGCCTGTGTGGCCTGTGCCCGGGGGTACTTCCCCGGGGGCGATGGGTCGTGCCGGGCGTGCGACGGGTCGTGCGACGGGTGTCAAGATGCCGGCAGCTGCTCGGCATGCCGGCCGGGGCTGATCTTCCTCGGGGTCGACCAGCAGCCGGGGTCCCTGTGTGGGAGTGCCTGCCTGCCGGGGCAGTATGCCGGTGATGTCCGGTGCGCCGAGTGCGATGCCAGCTGCGAGCTGTGCACCGGCGAGCCCGGCCGGTGCCAGGTGTGTGCCGATGGCTTTGGCTGGGCCGCCGGGCAGGCGTCCGCCGGCGTGGGCGCCTGCGTTCCCTGTGATCTGGGCTGTCTCTCCTGCACGATGGACAGGTGCCTGGCCTGCGAGCCGGGGCTGCTCCTGGCGCGCGATGGGGCCTGCGTGGCCGACTGCCCGCCGGGGGCCTGGCCCAATGGCGAGTCGTGCCAGCCGTGCGACGTCAGCTGTGCCACCTGCGCCGGCGGCCAGGCCGACCAGTGCACGGGCTGTGCCGCCGGGCTGGACCTGGTGGAGGCCGGCCCCGGCGTGGGCGCCTGTGTGTCCGGCTGCGCCGAGGGCCAGTACAGGGATGCCGTCGGCGGGGCCTGCCAGCCCTGCGACCTGGCCTGCGCCACGTGCAACGGCCCGAGCGACAAGCACTGCTGGCGCTGTGCCAGCGGCGTGCTGCAGGACGAGGACTGCGTGCAGCACTGCGCCCCGGGGCATGTGGCCCTGGCCGGGCGGTGCCTGCCGTGCCATGTGTCCTGCGACCAGTGCGCCGGGACCCGTTCGACTGAGTGCCTGCCGGACTGCGGGGCGGGCCTGCTGGCCCTGCCGGCCGGCGGGTCGCCGGTGCGCTGCGTGCCGGCCTGCCCGGTGGGGTACCACGCCTCGCCGGCCGGGTGCTCGCCCTGTGCCGAGCATTGCGCCAGCTGCGCGGGGGCGCCGGACACGTGCGAGCTGTGCCAGCGCGGGTGGCTGCTGGCCGGCCCGCAGTGCGTGGCCTCCTGCCCGAGCACCACCACGCCCCTGGGCAACCTGTGCTCCCTGTGCCATGGGTCGTGTGGGACCTGCTCTGGCCCGGGGGCTGACCATTGCCTGAGCTGCGGCCCCGCAGCGCCGCTGCTGCTGGGCAATGGCTGCCATGCCAGCTGCCCGGGCGGGCTGTTCGAGAGCCAGGGCGCATGCCTTCCCTGCCACTCGACGTGCGCCGCCTGCCGCGGGGCCGGGCTGGATGAGTGCACCGGCTGCCCGGCGGGCCGGGTGCTGCTGGGCGGCGAGTGCCTGCTCGGCTGCCCGGGGGGCTTCTTCTTGGTGGACGGCGTGTGCATGCCGTGCGCCGCATCGTGCGCCACATGCGAGCATGGGGGTGCCTGCACCGGTTGCCGGGGGGGTGGGTTGGTCCTGCCGGGTGGGCTGTGTGGTGCTGGCTGCCCGGCGGGGTGGGCGGGCTGCGCGGCCTCCGGCCGGTGCGTCGGCTGCCCGGCCGCCTGCACGGAATGCCACGTCCTCGGGGCGGCCTGCGCGGCGACCTGCAGCGCCTGCCAGCCGGGCCACTTCCTGGACTTCGGCGGGTGCCATGCCGCCTGCCCGGAGGGGACCTTCGCCGAGCCGGGCGGCAGCGCCTGCCAGCCCTGCGACGGGTCGTGCCGGACTTGCCACGGGTCGGGGACCTTCTGCACCGGGTGCACTGGTGGCCTCCTGCGGCCGGATGAGGGTGCCTGTGGAACGGCTTGCGTCGGGGCGTCGGCCCCGGTGGGCGGCGTGTGCCTCGGCTGCCCGGCCGGGTGCGACGCGTGCACCCCGGGCCCGGGCCAGCCCGGCTGCAAGCCCACCGCCTCCGGGGCCCTTGACTGCCCGGACATCGGCACCTGCGACCGGTGTGCCGCCGGCCGGTTCCTGCTCGATGGGGCGGCCTGTGTGGAAGGTTGCCCTCTTGGCTACTTCGCCGATGCGGATGGCCAGCCGGCCGCGTGCGCCCCTTGCCATGCGAGCTGCACCGATTCCTGCACCGGCCCCGAGGAGGGTGACTGTGTTTCCTCCTCCAGGCCCAAGTCCTCGCGCGTGGGCCTGGCCGTGGGCCTGGGCGTGGGCCTGCTGCTGCTGCTGATCCTGCTGGTGCTGCTGGTGCTGTTCCTGGTGCGCCGGCGCCGCGGGCAGGCCGTCGGCAAGGCGCCGGCCGACGACGAGGACGCCACCATGCTGAACACCATCGTGGAGCTGGCCCTGCCCGGGGCCATCCTGGTGGACGTGGCGGTGGACTTCCGGCCGCTGGACGAGCCGCTGGGGGCCGGGACGCAGGCGTGGGTGTACGCCGCGCAGGCGGTCGGGGCCGGGATCGTGGCCCGGCTGGGCTGCCCGGAGGTGGTGGCCGTGAAGAAGATGAAGGCCGAGGCCATGCAGCCGGTGCACCATGCCCTCTTCCAGAACGAGGTGGCGCTGATGTGGCTGCTGCGCGAGCACGGCCACATCGTCCGGCTGTTCGGGTACAGCGACCAGCCGCCGGCCATTGTGATGGAGCGCTTCGACAGCGACCTGGCCACGCTGCTGCACTCGGAGGTGGAGCTGTCGGCGGCCCAGCTGTGGGACATCTGCCAGCAGTGGTCCGCCGGGCTGGAGGCCATGCACGCGCACGGGGTGGCCCACTGCGACCTGAAGCCGGGCAATGTGTTTGTCAGCCAGGCGGGCTCCTCCTGGCGGGCGGCCCTCGGGGACCTGGGCACGTCCAGGAACCTGAGCGCCAGCCGGCTGTCGGCCCTGGTGAACAGCATGCCCGAGCTGAATGCCATGTCGGTGCGGTATGCGGCGCCGGAGCTGGTGGACGTCTTCCAGCGGGCGGTCCCCCTGGACCCGGGGCTCTTCTTCCCGGTGGACATGTATGCGGCGGGGGTCATGCTGGGCGAGTGCCTGGCGCGGGCTGTCCCCTGGGCTGGCATGGGCATGCAGGACATCGTGCGTGCCGTGTGTGGCGGTGCCCGGCCGAGCGTCGAGTCCCTGGGCCAGGAGGCCCGGGACCTGGTGCAGGCCGCCTGGCAGGAGGACCCCGGCCGGCGGCCGCCGGCAGCCACCTTCCGCCAGCGCTGCGCCGGGCAGTATGTCGCCGTGGGCGGTCTGCCCTGAGAGGGGGGCGTGGCGATCCTTGGCCAAAATAGACACAACGATGTGCATGGTATTTTTCATTTGCCTCGGCCCCTGCCGGGTTTTGTGGGGTGTCCTCGCCGGTTGCCGCGTGGTGTGTGTGAGCTGCTGGCTGCCGCTGCGCGGGCCGGGTGTGCTCGCGCGGGCCGCCCGGTGAATGTCCCCGCCTCGGGGGGCCCGGGGCCTGTCGGGGGCGCGGCTGGTCTTCGGCCGTGCCCGGGCCACCGGCCGAGGCTGTGGGCCCGGCGGTGGTACACCCGGCGTCCGGCGGGCGGCCATCGTCATGTGCCGGTTATGGGGGGCGCGGGAAAGAGCGGGGGAGGACATGGGCGGGGTCGAGCGCGCGTGCTGCCGGGGCGGAGGGGTGCCGTCACATGCCGGGCCAGGGGCAGCGCCCCGCGGATGTGAGGCCATTTCCGGGGATCCACTCGGGGGGGACAGAAGCCGGACCATGTGCGCGGGGCGGGGTGTGTCGGCAGCCAGGGGCGACCGCCTGCCCGGGCCCCAGGAGGACCCCGGGCCACCCGGGAGCATGGGGGCCTCGGGCACCGATGGAGCATTCTGCTCGGCGGCATCCGGGCACCCACTGGCGCGCCAGTGGGTGCCCCGGTGCCTGGCATCTTTCGGTGCCTGGTGGCAGGGGCGTTTTGGCGGCGGGTGCGGGGTCGACGTCGGGGCTGGGATTGCCTGCGGGCGCACACTTTGGGGTGCCTGGGCTTCGGTGGGGCGCCGGCTGGGCGTCAGCCGCCGCACTATATGTGTGTACATGTGTGTGTGTGCATGTGTGTGCATGTGTGTGTGCATGTGTGTGTGCATGTGTGTGTGCATGTGTGTGTGTGTGTGTGTGTGTGTGTGCGTGCATGTGTGCGTGCATGTGTGTGTGCATGTGTGTGTGCATGTGTGCGTGCATGTGCATGTATGGGTCCCCGAACTAGACAATGGACCGGGCCCGGGGAGGCGCTTGCTTCGGTCGGTCCTGCTCCGGAGCCAAGAGGCAGCGGCATGCCGAGCGCCGCATGGACACCAGGCGCATGCCGCGCGGGTGTGGCGCAGGCGGCCGGTCGGCATGCCGCGAGAACGCCCCCCGGGCCCGCTCAGCCCCGAGAGGCGGGGCGATGGGGGTGCTTTGCGCATGTTGTGGGGAGCGCGCGTTGGCTACTGGCCGTCAATGCGTGGGGACCTCTGCGTCTCCGCGCAAAAATGCCAACATGGCCGCCGGATGGGGAAGGCTCGTGTTGGCAGACGCGCAGGGCCACGACAGATGCCCGGCTCCCACGCCGAGGGACACGGGCAGCCCCCGTGTCCCCTCCCCTCGGTCTGGCCCTCGGGCGTGGCCGGTGGCCTGTGTGCCGGATTCCCGGGCGGCGACGGGCGATCTGTGTGCGCGAGGTGCGCAGAGCCTGCGCATCCAGCTGGCCGTGACTCTCTCTCTCTCTCTCTCTCTCTCTCTCTCTCTCTCGGGCGGCCCAGCGGTGCGGGAGCCGGCTGTGTGTCTTCCCCTGGCCCAGGGACACGGGCAGACCGGGCGCCGCCGGAGCACCAGCCGGCCGGGCGGCTGGCCCGGGCCGAGGCCGCGCATCCCGACACAGTCGCCGAGGGGCCTATAAAAGGGGAGGGCCGGCGACGCTTGCCAGTGCTCTGGTCGGCCAGCAACCCGCTGTAGTGGCCTCTCCCCCGTGCCCCCATCCCCGTGTCGCTATTCCCCCCTTTCCACCATGCCCCCAGTCATGCCTCGTCCGCGGCCGTCCCTCCTGCTGGGGCTGCTCCTCCTGGCGGCGCTTGCCGGTACGTTCTCCCCCGGGCGGGCGTGGCGCTGCCCCCTCCCCCCGCCGAGGGCCCTTGGTGTGCGTGCGTGCTGACTTTCGCTTGTCGGTCGACCTCCGCCCGTGGTGCTGGCTCGGCCTGGGCCCGGGCAGTGTCCGTGGCCGCGGCCCGGGTCGAGTGCTTCTCGGACGAGCAGACCCGGCTGCTGAACAAGTTCGGCGAGGAGTGCAGCTCCTTCCCGGATCTCCTGTGCGCCGAATCCTGCACCCACCGGTATTTCGACATCATGAACTGCGGCGACCGAACCTTCTGCGACAATACGATGATGGCCCACAAGACCTCGTGCCAGGTGATCGATGGCACATCGTACGGAGCCCAGATCGTGGTTACTCAGCCGCCCTTCGTCTGCAACTCGGCCGGGTCGCTGGCGGGGTACCGCGCGGCTGGCATTGCCGGCGCCCTGGGCGTGCTCCTGGCGGCGGTCCTGTCCCTGGGCCTGTGAGCCCCCGGGGGGCGCGCGCGCGCGCGCGCGTGCATGCCTTCGCTTGCGGGTGTGCGTCGCGACCGGCATGCAAGCAGGCGGCCCGGGCCCGACGGCCCGGCCCCTGCCGCCCGTCGGCATGCCGATGTAATGCACCCGACCATCCGCTGGACACCTTCGTCTTTGCCGCGATCGGGGAGAGGTCGGGGGGCGGTGGGCAGTGGGGACAGCGCACGCGCAGGTGCGTCCTGCTGGGCCGGGCCGGATGGGGGGCGACCCGGGTCCGGACGGACCCAGCTGGCTGGAGCGAGTCGCCGCCGCGGACGGTAGCCACGGCGACCACAGCGAAGGGTGGGCGGGCGGCATGTGGGACAGGCCGAAGACATGTGCCCTCTTTTTTCCGCGAGGCGGGGCGGGGGCATGCGGCTCGCAGGAGGGATCGAGGCAGGCGCGCATCCGATTCGGGAAAGGCACGTGCGGCCAGGCACCGGGGGCCTGGTTGCGGCAGGGGGCCTGGGTGCGGCAGGGGGCCTCGCGGGCGGTGGGCCCTTCCGCGAGGCGGGCCCCACGCCGGGGTCTTCGCCGCGACCCCCGGCTCGGTCTAAATGCCGGGGCCGCGCGGAGGTCGCTGGCTGGGGGCAAGGCAGCCAGCCGGGCGTCCGACGCTGAGCGCCTGTGTGTTTGTGCGAGGGGGCGGGGGGAGCGAGGGTGCTGGCCTGGGCGCGGCTCCCCCCTCCCCCCTGCCGGCCTGGGCGAGGGGCCTGGCGGGGTCTCCGGCCGGCGCAAACGCCGGGAGGGACGGGATGTTGGCACGAAAGCACGGTCACTTCCCGATTGGGCGGAATGGGACATTCCGGGAATTGTGATTTCCGGCGGGCGGCCCCCCGGATGCATGATCCGCCGGCATCCCCGGGGGGCGGGGGCGTGTCCGGGACCGGGGGGCATCAGTGCTGCGGCGGGGCGAGGGCGGGTGGGGATATGGCCTGCCGGGCGGCCGGGTGGGTCGTTGCGCGGGCGTCGGCATTTCCGCTTCTCCGTCTGGGGCGCTCGGTCGACACGCGCCCGGTGGCTCCCCCGCCCCCGGGCCAATGCGCGAGTGATGTGGGCTTCTTTTTTTTTTTTGCCCCCGGCGAATGGGGCTAGCGTGCGTGTGGGCGCCCGGGGTGCAGGCCATTGCCAGGGTGTGTCCCCGCCGGCCAGGGCCCGTTTGGTGGTTGTCGCCGCGCGGCGCCGGTCGGCCGGAGGCCGGGTGCTGGCCGGCGTGGCCCGGCCGTGTGGCGTCGCGTGTGCCCGTGTCGGCCCCGGGGCCACGCGCGGCAAAGGGCTGGCCGAGCATCCGAAGGGAGGCCCGGCCGCCGGGGGAAAGACCACCTCCCGCCCGGGCGACTTCGGCGTGGCCCCGTGGAAGATCGATGGTCGCAAGTCATACTCCCCCCCCCCTCCTGCGGTAGGGGCCCCGGGGCCAGTGCGCATCCCGGCACGCGGCCGCTCGGGCCGGCAGGGCGTCCCCGGCGTGGGCCGCCGGGGGGCCCTCCTCGTGCGGCGGGCGGGCGCGAGGAGAGGTCCACCCCCTCGTAGGGGGCTGACAGACCATTTCAATGCACCGAGCATGCCTGGCAGCCGAGCGGCGGTGGCGGCCCCTTCGGCACAGGGCCGGAGGGGCGGAGGGGGGCTGTCGCACACTGGGGGTAGTGATGGAGAAATAAAAAAGGGTCCTTTTGGCGGCTGCTCGAGCGGGGCAGCCGGGTCGGTCGGACCGGTCCTGCGATGCGTCGCCTCCCAGCGGGGTGCCATCGCTCGCCGGCGGCGCGGCCTTCCCCGCCGCAGGCCGTACTGGCGCCTTTTTCCTGCGCACTCCCCCGGCCTCTCTCTGTCTCGGTCTCTCTCTCCCTTCCCCTCTATCCCTCTCTGCGTGTGTGTGTGTGTGTGTGTGTGTCTCTCTTGCTCTTTATCTCTCTTTCTCTCTCTTCCTCTCTCTTTATCTCTCTTTCTCTCTCTTCCTCTCTCTTTCCCTATCTCTTCCTCTCTCTTTCTCTCTTTCTTTCCCTATCTCTTCCTCTCTCTCTCTCTCTCTCTCTTCATTCATCTCCGCCCCTCTCCCACCCCCGCTCTCCCGCCCCCGCTCTCCCGCCCCCGCTCTCCCGCCCCCGCTCTCCCGCCCCCGATCTCCAGCTTCCCCTCGCCCGACTCCCCGCCCGCGACACATGCCCCAGGGACGCGGCATAGAGGAGGCCCGCCGCTGCACAAAACCAAAAAATGACCCATCCGGTTCCGGAAAATCCGCGCCCATGGGCATGTGCACACGGCGCGTGAGGGTCGGCTCGGTGAGAAGCCCGGCCGACAACGGAGGCGACTTGCGGCGCCGGGCGTCGGAGCCACGGCTTCGGCTGTGCCAGGGCCCTGGTCGTCCGGTGGCCCCTCGGAAGCGAGGGTCTGCATGGCGAGAGGCAGGCACGGCGAGAAGCCCGGGCCCGGGGCCGTGCAGGGCGCCACGCGGCGACAGGCGTTCCCGAGCCCGCCCCGGCCGCCACACAGCCCGATGGAGGCCACCCTCGTGGCCTGGAGCGCCGGCGTCCCGTCGTGCCCTGGGGACCATGCCCGTGCCATGGACGCGCGCGGGCGAGCCCGGCACCCACGGCGGCCGGGGCCGCCAGGGGCCCGGGAAAGCGGGGCCCATTTCCTGGGCGCCCCATGGCCGGAACCGGGGACGCCGTGTCCGGTGCTGGGCCGCGGCCTGGCTCTGGGCCACTCCTGGAGGAGGCGCCCCCTACCCACCACCGGCCCCTCGGGGCAAGTCCGCGCGCATGCACGGCAGGGCCGGCGCGCGTGCGAAAGACGCCCTCGCCACATGCAGCTCGCTCTGCGGACCATTCCCCACGGCGGTTGCTATGTGCCCCGGGGGCCGGTCGCCATGCGTAGCACGGCCGGCAGGGGGACGCCGGCCACCAGCCCCGAGCCGGGCATTGGGGCTCTTCAGCGGAGAGCGGCCGGGGGCCCTTCTCCTGGTGGGTTGTCGCCCCGGGCGCGGGTCCGCCCAGGGCGCCGTGGGCAGGCGCATGCGTGTGGCGCAGTTGCAGGCATTGCACGTGGCGCGGTAGATGGCCGGGGCGCCCGCGGACCGGCCAGTAGCGCGCTGGCCCCATGCGCCACCGCGGCCGAGGAGCCCCCAGCCGGCTGGATGAGAGCCGGTGCCCGGATGGCGCAAGCCTGCTCGCTCGCGCATGGGCGCCTGGACTTTCGCTGTGGTACTGCCAACAGGCGTGCTTCCCTCTGCCCGTCCCGGGGGAGACGCACCGCGAATGGGGCTGCGGCCAGGGCTGCCCCCCTGCCGCGCCCCCGCCCGCCGGAGCACGGCCGCCAGCCATGTGCCCGAGGAGATGCCCCTCCCGGCGGCCATCGACCCCCGGGGCAGGGCATGTGGTGATGTGGGCCCCTTGGGCGGGGGGCAGTTGCCATGCCAAATATCCGCCCCTGCATGGGCTGCTGGAGGCCCGCCGCAAGGGCCGGCCAGGCGATCTGCTGTGTCGAGCACCGGGCAACAGGCGCCAGTGCGCAGGCGCGGAGGCCCGCCCGGCGGGAGCGTCATGCTCGACAGCGGGCTGGTTGCCGGCCGTGTCTTCCTGTTGTGCGCTCGAAGGGCGAAGCAACCAGAGCCACGAAAGAGGGTCGACGCACGGGGTATATTGAGGGGCTGCTTGGATGAAAGCACGGAGCAAGCCCGCACACTGGTTACACGGGGTATGGGGAAGCAGTGGGGAAAGCGGGAGGAGGGGAGGAAAGGGGGGGAAAGAGGGAGAAAAAAGAAGGGGGACGGAGAGAAGCCGGCTGAACACGCAGCAGAACGGTAACATGGCTCGGCATATGGGTGCGCAAAAAACAAGGCGAGCCAGGCGCCCAGCCGGTGTATCACCATCAGAGAGACATGTTGGCAAGGATGCCGAGGAGGAAGATGGCAACCCGGCACTCGGCCGGGCGAAGGCAGATGTCGCTCTTGGGAGGGCTGTGCTGGAGACGCAGCAGCGCGTCGCGGCGCCCCGAGAGAGCCGAGAAGGCATCGAGCCAGGAGCAGATGACCGCCTGGCCCAAGGAAAAGGTGTTGAATCTTTGGATGGCATCCTCGGCCGATGGGGGGTCCACGGTGTGGGTCAATTCCAGCCAGCCAGTCAGGCCGGCAGGTGTCAGGAGATCCATCGGGGGGGTCTGGGCTCCGATGAACGCCTCCTCCATCTGCCTCAAAGCCCAGCGGATGGTCTCCTCGAGATTGCCAGTGTCCCCAGGGTTGGACAGGGCCCTTTTGGCGGCTTTAATTTCGTGCTTGTCCATGCCCATGTTGTCGAAGGCGCCAGGGGGCCACTGGCCAGGCGCGGCGAGCAAGGCATCCAGGCGCCTGAGGCATTCCTCCTCCCGGTAATAGAAGGGAGAGTGGGGAACATCCAAGGGGGCTTCTCTTGCCCGATGGAGGGAGGAAGTGGCTGTCGTGGGTTTCTCCCCGGGGCGATGGGATGTCCGAGCGAAGCGGGCGCCGGTGCTGGCCAGGATGACAGCCAGGAGTATGGGACTGATGGTATCCATGTTGGGATCGGCCGACCCCAGGGCACGGTCCACCTTTTTCAGCAGCGGCAAGACACGGGAGGCATGTGGCACGATGTTGAATCTAAGCGCCGTTTCTCGTTTGTCCTGGGAAGGCGAGTCGCCCTGCATGGCGGGGAGCGATGTCACCGGATCCGGGTTGGCTTCGCGCCGCGGAATGCCACCGTCCGAGGGGGCATCTGCTGGCAAAGGGGTCCCGTTTGGCTCTTGAGAGCGTTGATAGATGAGGGGCCCGTAGTAGTTGTGGTTCATGCCATTGATACTGACGAATCCGGGGCGCGCGGCCGATTCCGAGACTGCCAAAGCACACATCAGGAAACGCGCCTGTCGGACGGGCTCCCAAATGGTGGTTCTCGTGCTATGGGTGATGTGAGGCAGGAGCGAGAGACTCTCGTTGATGACATAGTCCCAGCCATGCAAATTTTTCAGGTATTTGGCGACAGCCCGCAGGGGCGGACCCTGGGTGACCCTGGCATGAGCCGAGGAGAAGGCCATGTGGTAGATGGACAGGTAGGTGAACTGCTGGAGCAGAGCCTGGGTCAGGTGCAGGGCATTGAGGCATTGGCACGAAGGGGCGTCCGAGATGGCCGAGGCCGGCGACTCTTCGGCTGGGCCGGATTCCGCCGGAGACCCGGCGGCGTTCTCCGACCCGGCGGCGAGGCGACGGGATGAGAGTGCTGCCCGACCCGAGGGCAGGCGTGGGCGACGTGCTCGCTGGTGCAAGGAAGACGACGGGGGTGAAGGAACGACCGACGGTGGAGGACGGCGAGCAAAAATACACCATGGCCTTTCCGGGCGAGCGACGCGATTCGTGGCAAGATAGGTGATCAGCTCCTCGGCAAAGGCCCACGTCGGAGCCTTGGGCGAGTCCTGGAGGGAGGCATCGAGCAGGCCAAGGCAGAGGAGCACACTATCATGGATGTACTTCAGGGACCCCCTCTCGACCGGGGGATATAGCTTGCCGCGCAGGGTGTCCAGGTCGGACTGGTGGCTTCGCAGCATACGGAGGACGGGATTGCTGGACAGGTCGAGATTCTGGACAGTCTTGGCAAGGAGACCGCGATTGGTACGCCATGTGGCCGGCGGCTCGACAGGTGCAGGCGGGCCTCTATCAGACGGGGATGCATGGCACGCGCGGACTTCGGCCGGCTCCGGCAGGGCGGCGAGCAGCCGGCGAACATCCTCCAAACCGAGATGCTTCACGGGATTCGATTTGTTATTGTTCTTGCCACCCGGCCTGTGTCGGGCTGAGCGGCTCGCGGGGGGTGTGGAGTTCGTCTCCTTTATGGACTCCAAATGAAGAGCAACCTCGTTGAAATACCGGGAAATGTGTACATCTGATGACACATCAACCGGGAGGAAGTCTCGGAGGAAGGTCCTCGCGTCGACGAGATCCGATCCATGGATCAGAGGCAGCCAGGCAAGCTTGGTGACTGGGTTTGTCGTGTGGCAGAATGGATGGTAAGTAGACGGAGCTGTGGGGAGTTTTGCTTGGCCCCTCTCTCGGGCCCGGGTTCCGCTGCTGCTCCGGATGGCAGAGGGGGGCAAGGGCTTGAGGAGGTGATGCCAGCTGCTTGGCATGGCGACCGGGGGCCGGGAGGACGGGGGGCAGGGGCGAGAATGGGGAGGAGGAAAATGGCACAGCCGTGTGCGAAGGCGCGCAACGCACCGGTGGTGTGCAGTTGCTCGGCCACATGGCGGGACAGCATCAACTTGTGGGGAACCGGCTGCGAGTAGGTATCGGAGGGCCCGAAGGACCGGGAATCCTTCCCCGAGCGGGTGAGGATGAATTGCCGGCGAAAGATCGACCGGCAGGAGATCTGGCCGTAGCCCTGGATGAAGGCGTCGGAATCGCCACTGGTGGTGGCCAACGAGCCGGCCGGCCCGTGGGAAAGCGCGAAGGGAAGGCGAGTGTCAGTGGAGGACGGGCCGGTTGGCATTGGCAAGGACTGCGGCGGCCTCGGGCGGACGTACGTGAGGATGGGCACGGAAAAGGCGAGGCTCAGCAGAGCCAGGAGGTCATCGGCCTCGAAGAAGCTTCCGATGAGTGCCAGCTTGTTCGGGTGCTCCTGGGCACGAGTGTTGAGGTGATGGGAAATGGCGTCCCAAAGGACCGGCGAGCCGATGTACGTGGGGAAGGGAAAAATAGTTTCGGAAGATTCACTGGAGCTCTTTGTCTCGCGGTTACCTCCGGAGAAGGTGCATGAGGGGGGGCACTCGCCGACCTGGCATTCATCCAGGTGGGGCAGGTCGCGCAGACATTGGGCCGCCCGGGCGGCGTCGCCCTGCTGGAGGAAGTTCATGTACGCTCTGATGTACATGTTCATGGAACTGATTTTATCTTTGAAACGCCTAAACGAAGCGTCCTCCTTCTTCTCGGAAGCCAGGCTATCGGCCACGAAAATGGGGTAGATCTTCCCTTGGCCCGCGGCAGCGTGGACAGGGCACACCTCTCGGGGGAGTCAGACACGGGCACGTGTGGCAGGTAGGATGGTGTGTGGAAGGGGGAGAGGGCGCACCTTGCGTTCGGCAAGCCAATCGATCAGGACATCTAGGAAGGGGACGACCAAATCCGCGTCGAAGCAGATGCTACGGGTCTGGTCGACGAAAAGGGAGTTGCTCTTTTGGATCTCGTAGACGAAGTTGCTGAGATCCACCGGGAGGACCCGCAGTTGGTCCCCCTCACCGGGAGGGAGGTTATCGACGAGCTGGCCGACACCCGAGATAAGAGGTCGCATATCATAGACGCCCATGTTTGCCCAAGCAGGGCGGCTTGCCGTTGGGTGCGGGGGAGAGGGAAAGACAGAGGAAGGGAGGGGAGACCGAGGAAGGGAGGGGAGACAGGGGGATGCGGAGGGACAGGGCGAGGGGACCGTGCGTGCGATATGCTTTTCCTTCGGCGGCCCATCGCCCGGGGCCGGGGGCCGCTCTTCTTCCTGGGCCGCGCCGGCGCACGGCAGTTTCGAATACGCAACCGCCATGATTGGGGGAGGCGAACGGCGGGGCCCCTGGGCCGGAGCGGGGTACATTGCCCCCGCCCCCCCTCGCCCCGGCGTGCCGAAGGCGAACACGCACTCATGAGGAACTTGCCCCATTTGGCGCACCGAGCGTCGGTGCTTGTTGCCTGCTCAGTCCGGGAGTGCGGATGCGTGCGCCAATAGGCACGGCCCCCGGGGCGCGGCCTGCGGTTCGCGGGCATGAGAGTGTCACGTCGAGTGGCCTCGATGCGAGGGACGCAAACCACCCGATGGCAGTCCGGTGACCTCGTGATACCAGCGGAACCACGCGCATGGCATGGAGATCACGACCACCCCGATTTCCGGCGCAGTTGGGTGTTCCACCTGGGAGTTCGCGCGCGCGCGAGTGGGGCACAGGGCAAGGGGGGCAAGGGGGGCAAGGGGGACAAGGGGTCGTTGGGAGAAGAAAAGAAAACAAACATGGGCCACTCCTCCGGGGGGATCTGCAAACTAGATTAGCCTGTTTGTTGTTTCCTTTTTTTTGGGGCTCTGCCCCGTGCGCGGGGGGGGGGGGGGGGGGGATGTTGTGCATGTCCATCGGGGACGGGGACCGGCGGCCCGCGTCCGAGGGAGGCGCCGGGGCAGGGGATGGCCGATGCGGGGCCAGAGGGGAGGCCTGTTGGGCCGGGCGCGTGGGATGGCCCCGAGTGCCGCGGGATGGGTGATGGGTACGGCGTCGGTCGGGTGGGTGGCGGCGCGGGGTCCGTGGCGCGGCCGGGGCGCCATGTGCCGTGTGATCGGCCGAGCGGGGCCCCCCTCGGAGGCTTGGGCGGCGGGGTGGGAACTCGGCGCGGGCGAGGGGAGCGGCTGCCGGGAGGGGCCGCCCGGTGCCGGTGTTGCTGGAGGGCGAGCATGTCGGCCGGGTGTCGGCATGATGCGCATGTTGTGAAGAGCCCTCGCCCGGCGTCCGAGGGCCGTGGGTCTGGAGGCCGGGCCGGCGAGGGGGGCGCAGTGAGCGGACGAACAGACGGCCGGCCCGGCGGGCGAGCACGGAGACCCGGCAACTTGGCACGCTAGCCGGGCGAAGCCGTCCGTTCGATGGGACTGTCCTTCGAGAAAGGCGCAGGGAGGCGACCGAGGGCCTTCCAGGGGGCAGGCCCGGGCCGGCCGGGGGCATCGCACGGCGCGAGAGCCCAAGGGGGCAGGGCGATGGCCGGCGAGGCGGGCGGCGGCGGGTGCCGGGAGCAGGGGGATGCCCTTCCCGGTGCCCTGGACCCGGCCGGGCCGGGGCGCGCGTCCACAGCCAAGGTGCCGTGGCTGCGGCGGGGGAAGAGGATGGACCGTGCGGCGGCCCGGAAGACCGAGCGGGGGCGGGGGGCTGCTGCTTGCCGACCTGGCGAGCCCGCTTGCCCCAGGGGCGAGAGACCGCCCGGGGCGGATGCCCGTGCCGGAGGAGGCCGGCGCCCCTGGCCCGGGGGCAGTGGGAGCCGCGCACCCCGGTGGTGGGAAGCGCGCCGGCGTCGCGGCCAGGCGCCGGGTATAAAAGGCCCCCGAGGCGCGGAGCCGCTCGGACCGAGGGGAAACCATCCGGCCCCTGCCATCCTCCCCTGTCTCCGTCTCTCCCGTAGCTTTTTTGCTCTGTGCCCCGTCCCAGCCTGTGACCATGCCCACCGGCCCGCGCAACCCCTCCTCCGGCACGCGTAACGCCGCGCCCGGCGGCAAGCCCCGCGCGCAGCGCGCCCCGAAGCCGGCGGACGCCGCGCCCAAGCCCGCGCCCAGGCCCGCGCCCAAGCCCGCGCCCACGTCCGTGCCCACGTCCGTGCCCAAGTCCGTGCCCAAGTCCGAGCCCAAGTCCGAGCCCAAGCCCGAGCCCAAGCCCCAGCAGAGCTACTACGTGCCGGTGCCTCGGTCGCCTGTGCGTTACTGCCGTGCGTGCGAAATCGACCACTGGGCCCTGCAGCATGTCTGCAACTAGTGCGCCAAAGAGCCGCCCCGGGCATTGTGTGTGTGTGTGTGCTTGTGCGGGGGGCACCCCGTGTGGGCGCCCCCCAAGCGTTGTTGTCCATGGTGCAATACACGAGCTTCCGGTGTGTCTGCCGTTCTTGCCGCGGGTGCCTGGAGGGGGGCGGGGGGGTGGCCTCGACCGGGTGCTCTGGCGGACGCCGCGCGGGCGGGGCGATACGCGCGCTTGGGCCCGCGAGGCGCGGGGTGCCGAGGCTGGCCATCTGGACCGGGGCCGCGGCCGGGTGGCTGGTCCGGTGCGCGGGGCCTCGGTGGTCCGCGCCTGGCAGGAGGGCGCACACGCACGACGCCCTGCCCTGGGCCGGGGCGCCGGGGCGCCGGGGGGGGCTTTGCGCGCGTGCGGCGGCGCTCCGGACCCGGGGCAGGGGCAGCCCGGTGGCTTGTTGAGGCGGTGGGCCGGGGCCCTACGCGGGGTCGGGTCGGTGAACTCCGGCGCCGAGCGTGGGCCAGCATTGCCGCGGGGACCGGGCGCCCGAAGAGAGGCCCCCTCAGCCCGGCCACCGGCTGGGGCCCGGCACACCATGCTGCGGGGGGCGGCGCTCGGAGGGCAGGTCCCACTGTGGCGAGGAGGCGTGTCCGCCGGGCGGGGCCCGTGGGAAAGCCCGAGCGTGGGCCTCCGGCACGGCGGTGCCGGGGTGCATGGAGCCCGGCGGGGGGCCGGGGCGGCCCGCACATGGTGGGGCAGGCGGGCCGGCGCCCAGGACACCTGCCCCAAAGGCGAGCCATCTGCGCGGGCCATATAGGGCACGGCGATGGACATCCGACACAGCAGGCCATGGGCACAGCCGGGAAGGCGCGAGGCAAGCCGGCGCGGGCGACCCGGCGCGAGGGAAGGGGGGCATCCGGGCGGCCGGCTCCGGGCGGGTAAGACGCGTTGAGCGAGCTAGGCCCGACACGCGGGAGCATCGGCCGGACGGTCGGCACCGGCCCCTCCGGGCGCCGGCGACAATCGCCGATGCACCGGTCGGGATGTGCTGGCGAGAGGGTGCTCTCGCGCGGGCAGCCGTGAGGCACACATGCCGCCAAGCACCGCCGGGGTCGATGATCGCCCGGGACGGCGATCTCCGCATGGCAGGCCACGCGCCAATGGGCGGGACTGGCGTCGGGCCTGGGCGCCTACCGGCGGCCGGGACACACACCCGGGCATGATGCCCGGCGGCCCGACGGCGCTCCATCCCATGCGACACCAGGCAAGTCCCGGTCCCCGGGGAGCGAGCGAGTCCAGCCGAAGCCCCTGGAAGCGTGCATAAGGCGCGGCTCCGGGATCGGGCCCGCGCGGCCGGCTGCCAGGGTAGCTGCCCGGCTCCAGGGCCCTCCTGGGCGCGAGGACGGCCCGGCGGCCCGGGGCCGGCCAAACACCATGGGCAACCGGCGGCCGCCTGGTCCCTGTCGATGGCCGGGCCGGCGGCCCTGCCCCGCTGGGTGCGGCCCTCGGGCAGCCTGTCCAGCCTCGCGCGGCTGCCTTGCGCGCCCTTGAAAGGGACGCCACCACTTGGCTTGTGTGGGGGGGGGGGGGGGGTGGGAGGAAGGCACATGCGCCCGGGCAGAGGGAGTCCCTGCCGCCGGCCTGCCATGCCATCGCGAGATGTGGCTCGAGGTCGGGCCGGAAGTCGTGGCCCCCGAGCAGAGGCACGGCGGGATGCGCGACACACGGGGGGGAGGTCGATTGCTTGGTACAAGCAAAAGGCTTGAGCAAAGGTCATGGGCGATGGGCGGGATGCCGGGTCCCGAGTAGCGTGGGCACCCTCCCGACGGGGAGCATGGCACTGTTTCGAAGGTCCGAAGGGGCTCCCGCCGTTTGTAGCCCGGCTAGGCGGGGCCGCCCGGCAGCCAGGCATGGCCGGAGCGCGCTGAGGGCCGATGCCGGGATACCCCCCGGGAAACTCTGGGCCTGCGGAGGATGGCCCGACGCCGGGCTGGCAAATCACCCGCCAGGGGGGCGGGGGGGCGGGGGAACCACCGCCACGGGGCTTCCTTGGGCGGTGGTGCGGGCCCAATGGATACTCGTGACACGGCACTGTGGCCGGGAGGCGAATGCACTCGAGTTGCATGGGCGCTGGCGGCCAGATGGCTTGGCGGCTCCGGCGTGCACGTGCCGGCGTATGGGTAGACCGGGTGATGTCGGCCGATGTGCGCGCACGGGTGGCCACAGGGCGGTGCATTCCCACTGGGCAGTAGGGCAGGCCGGATGGGCATGGCGCAGGAGCGATGGCAAGCTGCGACCCGTGCTGCCGGGCAGCCTGGCCCTCGGCCGGCCTCCTGCCCTGGCAGGGAGGCAGGCCGGGGGGCCACGCCCTGGCCCATTCGGGTGGGCCCGGCCGGGGCTCGGTCTGTGTTGGCCATGGTCAGCTCGACCGGGTCCGGCCCCTTTCCCGAAGAAAACCAAGCCCCCACAATATGTGCGCATATGGGCCCATCGCGCGGCCCTGCCCCGGGGAAACCATGGCCCGCCATGCGCTGCCAAAGGCGCCCGACGCCGAGCGGCCACTCACCTTCGGCAAGCCCACATGAGTGGGCCCTTGCATGGGCCAAAAAGCGGGAAGGAGAAAGGCGTATTGGGAACCTTGCCCGGGGGGACGACCCGCGGTCGGTGTATTCGCTCGAGGTGCCTGGCGGTGGGGGTGGAAAAAAAAAGGAAGAGGTTCGCGGCCCCGGGCGACGAGCACAGCTTACGACACCCATGTGCGGCATCCCCGTGCGAAGACCCGGCCCTGGGCATGTCGTCAAAGGTAGATCTCCTCCTTCAACAGCGGTTCACTCCGGTCGTCAGCGGCGGCCGCCATGTCGTCGGCCGCGCCGCCGGACATGGGCTCGGCTAATTTGGCATCGTACGATGGGCCAAAGATGCCGGCCTGCCTGCGTGGCAGCCACACGTGGCGGTACACAAACCAGGCCAGCATGCCAAGCACCAAGAATGCCAGGGTCAGTCCAAGGCCCACGGCTATGGAGGCGAAAGGGGGCAAGGGGCCGGAGAGCAGCGAAGCATGGCCAAGGCCGGGGGGTCAGTAAGTGCGAGCTATGGCGGGGGGTCTAGCGGGGCCATGGTGCACGGCCGGGCAGGCAGGCGCGCGTGCCCGGTGGTGGGTGTTGCCGGCGCAGGTGCGGCCGGAGGGTGTTGCATTTCGGGCGGGCGATGGGCGGGGCAGGAAAAGGCCCAAGCCACAAGGGAGGGCCCATCAGAGGACGCACCCACGGCGGCATCCACCTGCTTGCCTGTGGCGAGGCAGTGCGCCGGGTCCGGTCCGGTGCACTCGCCCCGGCAGCCGGCGTAACAGGGCAGGCAGCTGGGCACCGGGCCATGATCGGCCGGCCAATCGGGGAAGGTTCCGGAGGGGCAGGCCGCCACACATAGCTTGCCGGCATTTGCCAGGAGGTATCCCTCCTGGCAGGAGGTGCACTCATCGGTGCATGTCTGGGCGGCGTCGAGTGGGCGGACGAGGCATTCGGCACAGTGCGGCGCGCATTCGATGCACTCGGCGGCCGGCTGGCACAGCTGCGAGGGGGACGGGCAGAAGGAGACACAGGTGTCGCGGAAGAGCACCATCGGCTGCGGGCATGCGGTGCAGTTGTTGCCGGCCGGGCCGGAACACTCGACGCATGTGGCGTGACAAGCATGACAAACGGGCTCCCCGGTTGGGTTATACTCCCCGGGGGGGCAGGACTCGACACATCGTCCGGCAGTGGAGAGGAGCCTGTCCGCATGGCACGCGGTGCACATGTTTGGTTGGGCCCCCTTGCATGTGAAGCAGGCAGGGTGGCACTTTTGGCAGGCCGACAGGGCGGGGAAGGACCCGTCCGGACAGGGGACCAGTGCGATGTCCAGGCTCCATAGGTGACTGCTTTGGTCGAGGAGCAGCAGCGACAGGCCGTCGGTGGCGGCCCCGGGGCCGGGCACCGGCGCCACGGTCAGCCCCTCCAGGGACCCGGGCCCGGTGCCGGGGGGGATGGCCAGCATGCGGGCCGGCTGGAGCCAGCAAAGACCACTGGCCGGGTGGCAATAGAGCGGGGCCGCGGCCATGCCGCCTTGGCTGACCAGGACCAGGGCACTGGGATAGTCGGTGCTGGGGAGCCGGACCACCAGCAGCCGCAGGGCCAGCCGCTCCGGGGCGTTGAGATCAAACCAATCGGCCGGAAGGCGGGCCAAGTCCCGGGTATTGCCGGGCAGGCCGACAGTCCGGCCATGGGGCAGGAGCCCCTCGGGCAGATGCTCAATGCGCCAGGCAAGGTGGCCATCGGGAGCCGGGAGTAGGTAGCTGAAGAAGACCTGGTCCGAGGACCCGGCGGCCGGGTGAACGGGCAGTGTGACTGCCTGGAGGCCGATATGGTCGCCGGGGAGTGCCGGCCCGGCGCGGGCCTCCAACAAACCGGCCAGGCGGCCATCCTCCGATGTCAAAGTGTCCGGCTGGATGCGAGTGTGGCCGGCTCCGTCGACAAGCAGCAGTCGCCCGATGGCCGGGTCCGAGCGGGCCAGGTGCGCCGGGTGAGCAGCACTGTTGGCGAAGGCCACGGTGCGCAGGGTCTCGCCGGTTGGATCGAACTCCAGCAGCAGACCCTCCGACTGGCCGTGGTGCTGGAGGCTGACGGCCCGGCTGGAGGCTTGCATGGCACTGCACCCGGCCAGCTGCCCGGTGTACAGGGTTTCGAAGGAGGCCGGGCACAGGCCACCGGCCGCCGGGGGGGAGGTCGACCGACAGCGAGCCACCAGGCCCAGCACCAGGCCATCTGCATGGCACAGGACCAGGCCCAGGGCCGGCCAGGCATTTTTCGCCGGCGGCAGGGCCACCTCGACCATGGCCACCACCTGCCCGGAGGAGGGGAAGCCCAGGACATCGAGGACGTGATGGGATGCATCGGCAGGGCCGGGCACGAGAGCCAGCACCTGGCCCGGCGCGCCAAACAGCAGTGCCTGGGCCTGGACGGCCGAGGCGGCTGCCTGGAGCATCAGCCGCCCGGTGTCGGTGGGCACCATGCGAGAGCTGGCCACGGCCAAGATGGTGGCCGGCGGCGAGAGGTGGCCCAGGTCCACGGCCACCGGACGCCAGTCAAGATCCAGGCGGATGATTTCCACCGCCGGGAGGCAGAGACCATTGGCAGCTATCGTGTCGCTGGGGCAAGCTTGCTGGCAGGAGGGAATGCCCGTGTGCGCATCGACAACTTGCATGAGTGGCCATTCGCAGACGAGGCATTGCTCGCCGGAGCACACCCGGCAGCCGCCGACGGGGCAGGGCTCGCAGTGACCTGTGGGCATCGTGGAAGTAGGGTTCGGGCAGCCGGAGGGGGCGCGAGGGAGGCGGTCAGGGGGCAGAGAATGTGAACATTGGCTGTTTGTGGGAGGGGGAGGGGGGGGCTATTTTTTTTCTTGCACCCGTTCCCCCGGCACATGCATCGGAAGGCAGTCGGGCCGAAAGGTCAGGCCAAGGACCAAGAGGCGTGTGTGTGTGGGGGGGGGGAGCGGCCGCCGGAGGGCGGTGCACTGCCTCGGCTGCCAGCTCCGCGGGAGGAGCTTCACCGGCCGGCTTCAGGGGGGGGGGGGGGGCGGGCAGGGGAACGGACCTTCGGCGAGCGGCCGCGAGGCCGTGGTGTGCCCGTCGGCACAGGCACCGCACAGGAGCCGGCTATCGCCGAGCGGCGTGTACAAGCGACCGGGGGCGCAGCGCCAGCCCATTTGGGAGTCCACTTCGTTCGGGCGCTCGGCACAAAGGATCGAGGTGTCCTGGTGACATTGGAAGTCGGCGGGGTGGAAGAAAATCCGATCGCCAACGACCAGACGCCAGGCGATGGATCCATCCGGGCCCGGGAAGGCCAATACACTGGGAGCTTCTTGCAGCTGGGGGGATGTCGTGGGGGGAAGGGTGATCACTTGGAAGTGGGTGGCTTGCATTTGGGTGAAGTCCAAGTTGATGCGAACAAGCTGGAAGTAGCTGTAGTCCCAGAGCAGCAGGTGGTCCATGGGAGCCGGCATGCCCAGTGAGGGGGGATTGATAAAGCGGACTTTCTCGGAGGCCATGTAATGGAGGCTGAAGTGGATCTCGCCCAGGGAGCAGGCATAGGTCTCGCGATCCGGCTCCGGGCGGAAGCCCAGACACACGTGCACCGTGGAGTCGGTCTTCAGGTGGATGACGTCCTCCTGGTCCGGGGCCGTGGAATACAAGCGCGTGGCCAGTGCCTGCGTGGTTTTCCGACCGAGGTCCGAATAAAAGTGGACTTGCTCGGCGTCATGGGCCCGCACGGTGGCGTACTCCCAATCGCAGGAGGCGTGAAAGGCCGGCCCGAGCCCGGTGGAGCTGATAAATTGCTCGTCGGCCCAGAGATCCCGATCGGCTCCGGTGAGGATGCCGGCATTGCCATCGAGAAGGAGATGGGCCCAGTAGTACTCGAATCGGGCCATCATCAGGGCGGTTTGCCGGTGTCCGGGCAGGTGCAAGCTGGCCAGGACCCCGGTCAGCAGGGGGTCCTGGTAATCCTGCGTGTGGTTGGGCGACAGGATGCGCACCCGGCCCGGGGAAAAGGCCACCACGTCCATGCGATCGGTGGTAGTCTGGGGGAAGATCAATTGGTAATCGTGCGGGGTGGGCATCGGGCGCTGGCCAATGAGCACTGGCGATCGGCCGGAAAATGCGGCCCCTATGCGATGCTCCGAATGCGCGGTCATGTTGGTACCATCCTGCAGGAAAACATCGCTGGTCAGGTCGATGGGGTCCGTGCGCCGGGCATGGCTCAGTCCCGGGAGGCGAAGCTGCTCGAACACCAGCCCGGACAGGGGAGCCAGCTGGGCCGGCGCGCGCAAGTACACCAAGTCCGCGGCGCGGGGCACGGTGTCACTGCAGCGGCCAGCCCACCAGAGGAGGCTATGCATCAGTAAGGCCAGGAGGAGGCCCAGTGGGCGTCCTGGACGAATGACGGCCGCCCGCTGGAACATTGGTCGAAGGTGCGGCGAAGGGGGCCCCCTTGCGTGTGTGTGTGTGTGTGTGTGTGTGTGTGTGTGTGTGTGTGTGCTTGTGGGCTTGTGTGCTTGTGTGCTTGTGTGCTTGTGTGCTTGTGTGCTTGTGTGCTTGTGTGTGCGTGAGGGAGAGAGAGGTAGAGGAGGAAAAGGGGCGATAGCCGAGCATGTGTTCGAGCCGGTGAGAGGCAGCGGGGAGGCGACGGGCGAAGCCGTTAGGCGAATTACGGTCGTGCCATTTGAAGAGCCCGGCCCGGCACATGTTCATCCGGGAGTGGGCTGGAAGCCGGTGCCGCCGGGGGGGGCAGAACCCGGCGCAGCACGGCCGGACGATGGTCGGCATGCGGGGGCGCCCATGCCGGGGCCCGGGTCGGGGGCCTGGTGGGGGCGCTTTTCCATGGAGGCTGTGCGGCTTGTGTAGCAGGCAGTTGTAAGGGTATTTGCTGTGCCGACACAAAGACAAGAAGCGAGGGTAGACATGGCGGTGCTCATGCCTGCTCAGCTAGCGAGCAGCCTCTTCAGAGAGTCCGGCCTCATGGGCGCCGGGGGAGGACAGAGCCACAAGGTCTGCGCGCGCCAAGTCCGGGGACTTGGGCATGCATGGCCAATATGGCCGCTTAAGAAAGGCCATATTCCCGCAGAGTCAAAGCACCGATGGCCAGCACCTTCCAAAGGCACCCGGGGACAATGTTCGCCCCGGACCACCTGGTAACCGGGCTGCCGCCCTGAAGCGACCGAGTCCAAACAAGTTGGCTTAAGGGGCTCCAACTAATGGTCGGCCCAGATGGGCCCTTCGTGGAATGCGGTCGGCTAGCGCTGCGTTTGGGTTTCTTTTTGCTGTTGTTGTTGTTGTTGCCCGCCTCTGGGCGTCTTTTAGGTTGCAGTTCGGCTTAATCATTTCGCCCAATCTCATGTCCGACAATGGGTCGAGGCCCTGTGGTGGACATTCAGCCGCAGGCGGTGTGGAAGGGCGCACCGGCCACGGCGCAAGGATCCATGTGCACATAGAGAGCCCGCGTTTGGGGAGATGCGGAGATTGCGTAGGCCACCGGCCAGGGTGTCTGTCGACTGGCCTGCGCATTCGGTCCCGGCGCGCGGGCGCCTCCTTTGGCTTCGGTCGGGGTGCACACGGCACTTGGCAATCTGCAAATGCCAGGGGCGGGCAAGTTCCGTGCCAGGATGCAGCCGCCAGTGTGTCCGACTCGGGTTCGGTAAGCCCCCTTTGTCAGCCCTCGATGCGCACATACAAGGCGACCCGCGCTCTCGGAACGCCTGTCGATGCCTGAGTGGGTCACCTACTTGCGTGCACTTTGTTGGCTGAAAGGACCGGTGGTGGGAGCTTCGCCTCTCGCTCGTTCTTTCTCTCTCTCTCCCTCTCTCTCACCCATTCGGGGCCACCCCTTGCCGTGCTTCCTGCCCTGTGGACATACCCAAACGTGCACGCATTGCCTCGGTGTCCGACAGTGTGCGAGGACTTGCCACAGGCCCGGGCCCAAGCTCGCGCCTACTTTGCCCATCTCTGGCATGGACATATCCCCTGAGTTGTCTTTGGACAGGATGGGCCCCTTCCGATGGTGAGTCCCCTCCCCCGCCCCCCCTCCGGTGGACACATGAGGGCGCACCGCCGCGTGTGGGTGGGTGTGCCGGCAACCAGCGAGCGTGGACAGCCCGGGCGGTGTGTACCTGCGCATGGGTCCCCCAGCACAGTGGAGGAAGGCGGGACACCGGCACGCCGAGGCGAGGGCCGCGGGCCCATCTTGCAAGGTTGCTTTGGCCGAGCGGCCGTCCGAGCATGTGCTCGCTTTTCGGCCTCGGGCTGGTGAGGCAGGGCCACGGGAGCTCAAGGAGGCAGGAGCCACAGCCGGAACCGAACCCGGATGGGAGCCACCTCCGCGAGAGGGCGCACGTGGCGGATGCCTGCCCGGTATGGAAGGGACCGAAGGGCATCGCGGGCAAACGCGAGAAAAAAGAAGCGAGGGCGACGGCGAAAGAGACAGGGGGCCGAGCGTGGCGCAGTCGCAGGGCACGCGGCGCCGGTCCGCCACATGTGCCAAGCTCGATGCCCCGGGCTGTGGGTGTGGAAGGAGGACCACCAGGGGGGCTCTGATGCGGGGGCCACTCGCCGCGTGAATGGGGGGATGCACCGGCAGATGGCGGGATGTTGGCCATCTGGCTAGGGGGCCACAGGGGCAAGCCCGGGGGAGGGGGCGGCGTCGAGCCGCCTGCCGGTGAAACGCGCCGCTGGGGTCCCCGGGAGGGATGTGACGCCGCGCGAAAAAGCGGCCATGTGCACACCAACTGCTCAGCGGGCAGGGGAATGCACGACAGGCAGCGCTGCCGGGGCACATGTGGGCGAGACCCGCAGCCGAGGAGATCCCGGCCGGGGCCATCCACCCAATCGTTGAAATATGCGGCAAGCACCCCCCCAGCCACGTCCGGCGGGCATTGCGGTGTTTGGGGAACACCTGGCGCACCACGCCCAGGGGGACATTCCACGGGCGGTCTAAATGGGCGGAAATGCGGCTTTATTACTCAGCTCAGGATGCCCAAGGCAGCTTGTCAGGGGGGGGGGGGGCCACAGTGTGCCGGGGGCGGGGGGAAAAAAGAAAAAAGGCCCGGGCTTGGCTGGCAAGGGGGAGCGCGCACACGAGGCGGACCCCGTGCGCCGGACTGGCGCTTGGCTGGGCTCGGTGCGCCCAGCGGAGGAGCAGGGGCCAGGGACACACCACGCCGGGGAGGGCAGCGCGTCGGCCCGGAGACGCCGGGCGAGGCCCGGACGGGGCCCGGAACAGCGGCCCCAGGGCGAAGGGCAGGGCGCCGGCGTGGCGGAAGAAGCCCCGGGCCTCGCTGGGCCAGGCCACCCCCGGGGCCGGGAGGGGCACGAGCCCGAGGGGGACCGAGCAGCCGGCGAGTCGAAGAGGCGCGTGGCAGGCGGCCGGGCTCGGGGCCGGGGTGGCCGTCAGCTGGAGCATGGGCGCCGAGGGTGGCCCGCGGGCGCACAGGGTGGCCGTGAACGCGGCGCGCCCGGGGGCCGGGGCCTGCGTCCAGGCCCCATAGAGGGTCCCGCCGGGGGAAAGGGAACATCCCGCGAGGAGGGCCTGCGGCTGCCCGGAGCGGGCACGCGGGGCTGGGCCCGGCAGAGAGCCGGCCGGGCGCCGCGCAACGTGAACAGCGGCAGGCCAGCCTCGCCGGCCGGAGGGAGAGGGGGCCCGAGGGCGGGGGCCAGGTCAGCCCGAAGCCGTCCGGGCCCGGGAGGCGGCCGGATGCCGGGGGAGCGCCTGCGCGCGGAGGAGATCCCGGTGGAGGGTGTCCCGGGTGGGGGCCGGCTGGCGGCCGTCCGCCAGGCGGTCAAAGACCAGCGTCGGGTAGTTCTCCGCCGGCGGGCCGAACAGAGCCCCGATGGGGGACACCCCCGGCGAGGGGGTCTCGTCGGCCGGCAGCAGGAGGAGCATCTGCTGGAGGGGGCCCGCGCTCGGGCCGAGGGGGCCTGTGGGGGGGGAGGGCGGGGCGGGCTGAGTCGGGTGCACAGGGCGCCGGGCAAGGGGAGGCTGCCAACCAACGGTGGGGGCGGGGGGGGGGGACACGCACCATCCTCAGGGAGGGCCACCACGATGTGGATGATGTGCGAGAGGGCCTGCCGGTGGACCGGGGCCGCGGCATTCATCACCGGGGCCAGGTGCGTCCAGTACGCCAGCAGCAGGGGGGCCCAGCTCGCGGCCGAGGGATCCCGCATGCGGGGGAGGGGGGCGTCTGAGGCCGGCCGGGCGCGGATCGGGAAAGGAGGGAGGGGCGCGGCAACGGGGGGTCAAAAGGGGGCCGAGGGCAGGGTGGCCGGCCGGGCGCGCGGGGACGCACCGCCCGAGGAGCATGGCCACCGGCGGAGGTAGGCCGCCGCGGTGGCGATCAGGTGGCTGGTCATCAAGAGCAGGCGCTTGACGATCATCTTTTGCCGGTAGATGGCGGTGGGGCCGACATCATGGTCTAGGCCGGTGGGACAGGGGGCAGGGAGGTAGCGTGTGAACCAAGGGGGGAGGGGGGGAAGGTGCAGGGCGCGCGCATGTGTGGCCGTGGGGGGGG
>NW_009242981.1:41872-44096 GCF_000388065.1 Fonticula alba | reverse complement strand
ATGCGGGCAGGGCGGGGGCCGGGGCAGGTGGGCACACCGTCATCCGGAGGGGCCGCATCGAGCAGGGCCTCGAGGGTGGACAGGATGTGAGTGGAGAAGTGGCTGGCCGGCCGGCGGATGAGCATGTCGATGAGGAGCCGGGGGACCGGGCTAGCCAGCGACCGGGCTTTGCCTTGGTGCGCGAGGAGGGGCCCAAAGCGGCACGCGGGGGCGGGGAGGAGGGGGGGGGGGGGCGTGTCAGCCGTGTGCCGGGCGCGGGCCGGGGACGGACACCAGGGGGCAGCGCACATTTGAGGGCCAGGCCGAGGGCCAGGTCGCGGCAGTGGCTTCCCAGGGGCAAGGCGACCGGGCTGTTCTCCAGGGCCAGGGCCGCCGCCTTGGTGGCCACCTCGGCCGGGATCTCGCCGGAAGCGCCGGGCCATGAAGCCAGCCTCAGCAGGCAGAAGGAGGCCAGCCGGAGGGGGATGTCGTCGGCCGATCGGAGAAAGGCGCCGCACAGGGCGCCGGCCGCGCCGCGCTCGAGGAACGCGCCGAAGGGACTCTCTGTCGGGAAGGGGGGGGGGGGGGGCAGGGGGCATGGTCAGGGACTGACAAGCTGGCACGCACGAAAGGGGCGAGGGGCGGTGCGTCGACGCACGCCGGTGGGCCACGGTGAAGAGGATGTGCAGGCCGGCGAGGCGCTCGCCGGGGGTGCGGCCCTCGACGAGAAGGAGCACCTGCTCGATGAGCTCGTCTACACGCCAAGGGGCGCGGGGCGGAGGGGGGGCGGGGGTCAATTCGGGCGGGGCTCGGCCGGGCGGCAGGGGGCTGGGGCCGAACCGGTGGGGAGGCCCTGCAGGGGCACATCGATGGTCCTGGTGGCAAGCGGTCGGGCGGGGGGGGGGCGGGGCGGGGGTGTCAGTGTCGGCTGCCGGGGACCCGGGGACCCGGGGCAGGGGAGCACACGAGCAGGCGGGCGGCGCGCACGAGCCCGGCGTGAGGCCATCGGCCGAGAGGGCCTTCGACACCAGGTCGTGGATGGTGACTGGTGCGCGCGGCCGCGGCGGCCAGGGGGCCAGGGGGCGGGGCGGGGGAACCGCAGGTCAGCACGCGCGCCCGGGGCCGGCAAAGGGTCGGTCGGACGCACGGTCATCAGGGGGCGGTGTTGAGGGCGGCGGCGTGCGCGGCCAGCAGGCGATCGGCCGCGCGGTTGAGTGTCTGGCGCTCGGCCAGCAGTGTGGCCGCCAGCTCGGGGCTGGCAGGCGCGGTGGCCTCGGCGCTGGTGGGCTCCATGGCGGGGACTTGGCGGGGGGGGCGATCCTTGGTGGGAGGGGCGGGCGCGGACTCGCGAGGGGAGCGGTGCTGGGGGCCAGCAGGGATATGTCCGCCTCCCTGGAGGGGGCCTTATTATTCCTCCGGGGGTGGCGGGCTCCGTCGGTGGCCGCGGTGACCCCGCTCGTATGGGGTGGCCCGGCTCTCCTTGGGCATCGCCATCCCGGGGGCCCTGCGCGCGCCGAGGGTCCAGGCCACCGTGCGATCGGCGGGCGAGCGCGTGTGCCTGCCTGGTTGAGACAAACCGGCGAGCCTTCCGGCGAAAGGGGGCCAGGGGCAGGCGACCGAAAGCGAAAAAAAAAATAGCAGCGAAGAGCACCAGACGACCGGTGCCCAGGGGAGTGGGCATGCCTCGCTGCGCATCCCTCTCTGCCCTGGTGGACAACAAAAAAGAGGCGACTGTCGCAGGGAAAGGGACATGGGGGCGCGCGGATGTCTGAAACGCAGCCATGCGATCGCCTTGGGCGGGGGATCGGGCCACGCGCGAGCGGACGGCCACACGGCTGCATCCGCCGGGGGGAGGGACGGCGCCCGAGGTTATGGTTACCAGACCATCGGCCGTGCGGGTGAGAGTACGGCGCTCGGGCACGCGAGGGGCCAGGGCGATCCTCATGCGTTGGCACTGATGGCGTGCGACCGGCATGATGACACAAATATGCCCGGCAATAAAAAAAAAACACACTTTCCGGTGGGGGAGGAAATTCCCCAATCACAAACATGTGCTTTTTTCTTTGTCCGTTTCCCCCGGCCCGGGCCGGGGGACAGATCGGCGGGCGGCCCGGGGGGCGGATGCCGCGGTCGCGTGCTTCCCCCTCGTACTGGCCCTTGCTCGCCTGCCTGTCCCTCCATTTCCCTCGCTCGCCTGCCTGTCCCTCCATTTCCCTCGCTCGCCTGCCTGTCCCTCCATTTCCCT
>NW_009242981.1:40235-41862 GCF_000388065.1 Fonticula alba | reverse complement strand
GGCGCACAGGCGTCCAGGACCGTCAGGGCCACGGCGAGCACGCGCGGCAGGAGGGTGCCCATGCCGGCGAGGGCGGCCCCGGCCGGGGGCGGGGGGAGATCGAGGGGCGCGTCGCAGGCGAACTGCAGCCACTTGAGCAGGATGGTGCCGGACACGAGGACGTGCCCGTGCACCAGGGGCAGGCTGTCGGCGTCGGTGCCATCTGCGTTGTGCGATGGCGTGCGAGTGTTGGATTGGGCATGCGCGTGCGAGTGTGTCGGGGTGGCGTTGGTGAGTCGCAGACCAGGGGGCCTGTGCGGGCGCGGAGCCGGGCCTGCTGGGGCATGGCGCGCAGGGAGACGCACCGAGGATGGCCGACTGTCCGACGACCGCCAGGGCCGGCTCCAGCAGCATGGTCAGCAGGGCAGCCGCCCGGCTGGTGGCGAATTCCAGCATCTGCAGAAGGTGCACGGGCGTCGAGCAGCACCCCGCCTCCTGGAAGGCCTGGAAGATGTTCAGCAGGTCCCGGTTGTCGGCCCACCGGGCCAGGAACCACAGGAGCTGCGGGTAGTTGGTGTCAAAGGGCAGGCCCGCGGGGAGGGTGTGTCGGCCGGTGGCCAGCAGATCCTGCAGGATCGGGTCCAGCCTCTTCGGGGCGCCGTCCCCTTGGGCGTTCCCCATGGAGAAGTGCACCACCGGTGGCATGGCCGGGAGCGGGTCATCCTCGTCGGAGTCCTGGTCGGAGTGCTGGTCGGAGTGCTGGTCGGCGATGGAGCTCTCGTCACTGTCACGGACCTCGCTGTGGCCAGCTTCGTGGCCGCCCGCCAGGTCGCCGCCAGCGTCAAGGTGCTGGCCCTGGCGCATGCCGACGGCGGGGCATGCATCCCGGGAGCACGGGCCCCCGAGATCGCCGTGGCTTTCGGCCTGGCTCGCGTGGTCTTCGCAATCCCGTGTCCGATGCCCGTGGCTGGTGGCCGGGTGCTCGCGGTGGGCGTGGGCCTCGGCCGAGTCGTCGTCCCACTCGGCAAAGGCCGGGCCCGGGTCGAAGTCACAGTCGATGACGCGGGTCTCCGGGTGGAGGACGAGGTCCATGCCGGCCGGGCCGAAGATGCACATGGCCAGGAAGCCGTTGAGGGCGTCGACCCCCGGGAAGGGGGAGTCGCCGGACCCGGCGACTGCGGGCAGGGGGGAGTCAGTGAGGCGGCCGGACGCGCGGGGAGCCGGCGCAACCGGGGCGCACCATGCGCAGGGCGGGCCACAGCCCGGGCGATGTGCGCCAGCTCGGAAAGATGCGCCAGGCTGTCGGCGTGGCCGAGGAGCTTGAGCAGGGCACGGTGCCCGGCGTGCGGAGGGGCCGCCGTCAGCAGGGCGGGAACTGCGTGGCCGGGCGTCGGCACGGCAGGCAGGGCGGGTCAGCGCGGGTCAGCGCGGCTCGGGCCCGAGCCGGGTCCGGCAGGGGATATGGGCAGCACACGCACAGGCAAGCGGGATGACATGGAGCAGGAGCAGCGGCTGGTCCTGGTCGAAGTCGACCCGGTCCAGGATGGCGTCCATGAGGGCGTTGAGCAGCCCGTGCACGGCTTCATGCGGGGGGGGGGGGGGGGGTTGGGCTCGGCGCCGCCGGGGGGCCGGCCGGGCGCGGCGCGGA
>NW_009242981.1:23489-35475 GCF_000388065.1 Fonticula alba | reverse complement strand
CCCGGCGCCGGGCCTCATCCGCGTGGCGCGTGGCATCGGGCGAGGCGCGCGACCGGCCGCGGCCGGCACCGGCGGACCGCCCCTTTCTGTTGTGGGGTCGTGCTGCGGCCGATGCCCGCCGACGTCGGGCCCCTGCGGTCGGCCCGGGCGCGCATCCTCCACGGAGCGCCGGGCCCGCGAGTGTGAGGAAGCGAGCGGCTCGTTCTGACCCGGGCACCGCTGGCTCGACGCGGCTGGCCGACCGGAAGCCCCCTTCGCCCTGGCTCGGCGGTTGTCGGCCATATGCGAGGATGGCCGGCACTTGGCCCGGGCCCGGGGCACGTGTGCGCCAGTGCCGGCTCGGCGAATGGGTGTCCTTCTTTCCTTGCCCGCCCCCCTCCTCCGGCTCCCTCTGTGTCTCTGGCTGCCGGAGCACGGCGGTCCAGTGGTCCAGGCAACCGGAAGGGACAGGTGTGGCGTCCCACCCCTGCGGGCGGTGAGCATCGCCCTTGGCTGCCCGCCTGACCCGCTGGGCGGGGGCCCGTTTTCAACACTCGGCGACCATTCTGTTGGTCGTCCGTCGCCCGGGTCCTGGGGTGCTGCCGCCGCCCACGCAGAAAAAGCGGGCCGCCTCCCCGGCGCCGGTGTCGGTGAGTTGCACATGTGCCCGACACGGCCCATGCAGCTTCCCGGTGCTCTGTCTGCGGGGAGGGCGACGGTCCCTGCGGAGCCGGGGCGGCTGGCGGCCCCGGGCCAGGCGCTGCACCTGGTGGCCGTGCAGGATGGGTGCCCGTCCTTGTGCCGAGTGCCGGGCCTTGCCCCGGGCCTCGTGGTGTCCGGGAGGCCGCCGGCTCCCTGTGGGGCGCTCCGGCCGGGAGCCGCCGATTGGCCCGGGCGCTTGTGCCGTGTCCCAGGGCGATGGCCATCGCCTGGCTGCGGTCGGTCAGGCCGGGGGGGCTGCGCGTGGGAGGGCGTGCCGGCTGGCCGCGCGCCGATGGGTCCCCCCGTGTGCCGGTCTGTCCGGCGGGTCGTCCGGGGGCCCGCGACATGGTCGCCTGGTGGGGCGGCCGGCCGGGATCTCGCCAGGTGCCTCTCTCCCGGCTGTGGATGGCGTGCACGAGCTGTGCTGCTTGCGCCCGGGCAGCCTCGGCGGCCTGCTGCACGTATGTCGCGGCTTGTCACCATGGACATGTCTGCATGCTCGGGGCCCTGGTACGGCTCGTGCCGGGGGGGGGGGGGGGGGGAGTGCTAGGGCACACGGGCCCGGCGGCGGCCCATGTCGCCGGGCATGCCCCGGGGCGTCGAGCCCGCGCCCCTGGCCCTGTGCGCCTGCATGCGCACGCGCGTCGGTCCACTGGCATGCATCGTGCAGGGAGGCCGACCGGCGCGCACTCGTCCTCGGGCCGGGCAGTGGGCCAGCGGGAGCCTCCCCTCGGTCCGGGCATGGGGCCCTTCGGTGGCCGGCCCCCGGCGGCGCGCGAGGCCCGGGTGCATGCCACCCCACTGGCAGGCCGGCTGGGGCCGTGCATCGGGTTTGCCCGGGCCATTGGTTTGTCCTCCTCCCCTGGCGGCTCGGGAAGCATGTGCACACCGGGGGGGGCGGGGGGCTGCCCTTTTCGCCGGCCCTTCGCGGGCGCCATGGCCAGGCGTGCCCCTCGTGCCGGCGGCAATGTCTGCCTCGGTCCGAGGGCGGGCCTCTGCCCTGCTGGCTGCTCGTTCGCTCATGGCCGCCCCTCGGCTCGCCCCGACCGGGCGCCCGGGGGCCGGCACAGCTGGCCCCAGGCCTGTGTGTTTTGTTTTCCCCCGGACGAGGCCCACGCACCGAGACGCGTCCGCGGCCTGGGGGAGTGCCCCCCGCCCGGTGCCCTGGCGCGGGGACCGGGGCTCGGGGCCGAGCGCCGGGTCCGACGGGCGGCCAGGTCCGGCAGGGAGCCGGCGGGTCGGGGCAGTGGGTGCTCGCGAGCCGGGGCCACTGCCAGCGGGCTGGCTTGGGCCGCGACGGGCGGCCAGCGTGGGCCGGTGTCTTGGCGACTGCCGGGTGTGTCCAGTTGCCCACGGCGGCTTGCCGGCTGTCCTGGCACCCGTCGAGCCGCACCGGGGGCCGTGTGCGCTCCGGTGCGCCGTGGCCCATCGGCGCCTGTCCCTGCCGCCCGCTTCCCCAGCTGGGGCGTGGTGCGTGTGCCGGGAGGTGTCGCCGCTTCCGGGCGACCCGCATCCCTGCCTGGCCATGTTTCACCCCCCCTTCGATGTGGGCCGCCCGTGGCCCCGTCCTGTCGCGCGCCTGGCCAAAGCTCTTGTCCTTTTCGGCGAGCCGCGGCAGTGGCGCGTGTGTGCGTCGCGCCGGGCCCGGCCGCGCACGTGCCTGGCATCCCCGCCCCTCCGCCATGGTGGGACCACCGGTGGACAGTTGCTCCATGTGGACGGAGGCCAGCCGAGGGTCCGACGCGGCAGGACGCGCAGTATCCCCCGGTGCCGCGGCGGCCGTCGCCACCGTGCGTGCACATGTGCCCTGCCTGCGGCGGTGTGCACGGCCCCCCGCCGGGTCCCGGTGCCATCCCATCCTGCGCCTCCCCTTGTCTCTTCCTGGCAGCCGGCTGCACGTCGCGCATGGGGGGCCCTCGCTTGGTGGTCGCCCCACGCGCCGGCTTTCCTCGCGCCTGTGCTTGTGCTCGCCTCCGTGGCTTTGCGCTCTCCCCTGTTGGCCCTGCTCCCGTGGCCCTACGCCGGAGACCGAGCCACGAGGGGCCCCTTTCGTGGGTGTTCTCCAGCGGGCCAGGGGGCGGGGCAGCTGCCGAGGGGGGAATTGGGACCGCGCGGTAAAATGGCGGGGACCAGGCCCCGCACGGGCGACGGGGTCGGCATCCCGCTCGCACGCCGACAGGCCTTGACATCCGGGAGGCCCTCCACTCGCGTGTGTGTGTGTGTGTGTGTGTGCGCGTGCGCGCCTCTTCTTCCCTCTGCCGGGCTCGATCACAGGAGACCGGGGGCCGTGTTGCTGGCAGTCTCCCCACTCATCGGTGCTTGTTGCGGCCTTTGATTCCGGGTGTGCGCTCGCCGTCGGCCGGGCACCTGCAGCGACCGAGCCTTCCGCGGGTCAGCCACCAGAGCCTCGAGACCGGTCCCCGGCCTGCGCATGGCCGTGGTCATCTGCCTGGCGAGGGGCTGGCCATCGGCTGGTGTGCGCTCGTTTGTCGATTGAACCTGCCCGTGCTCCGGGTGGGGCACGCGCTGCAGTGGGCCTTCGGTGTGGCCTGCCTCGGTGTTTCTTCGCCCGAGCCCGCGTGTGTTTCCGTGTCGACACCCAATGAGGCGGCGTGGCATCTCTCTCTCTCTCTCTCTCTCTCTCTCTCCTGTACCCCACCGCACTCTTGCCTGCCGGCTTTTCACGGCGATGGGCCTGTGAGCTTGCCTCGTGGATCTTCTCCGGGGAGGATGGGCGGCCACACATGTGGGCACCGCGGCCGGGTGCCGAGCCAGCGGTGTCCCCTTTAGACCCCCCCCCCGTCTGTCGGTCTCTCCTCACCTGGCGGGGGAGTGTGTCCCCAGGCTGGGCGGGTGGTCTGCCGTGCACGGCGACGCCCCCGGCGCGGCGCGTGCCGGCCCCCAGATGGCAGCAGTTCGCCATCCCGGCATTCCCTTGCTCCGGTGGGCGCTGTCCTGTTGCCTCATTCCTCGGCCTCTCGGCTGTCCTTCCCCAACAAGGGACGGCTGTATGGCTGCGGAGTTGTGTCCCGCCCTTGCTGCCTGGCTGCAAGGAGATCCGTCCCCTGGGATGGTGGCGTCGGTCGGGAAGTGAGCCCAGGGGAGGCGGCGAGCGGGGGGCTGGGGGGGGGGGGGGGGGCTCTCTGCTGTGGTCTTCGCGCGTGGGCACACTTTCCCCGGCCGGGTTTGGGTGTCGGGCGTGGCGATGGGCTGCCTCGCCCCAGCGCCGGGTCGCGCCACGTTGCCACCCTCGCGAAGGATGGGCACGTCCGCATCCTGGCAATATGGACAGGGGTCGTCCTTGGCACGCCTTCTCTGGCCGCCCGGCCGTGGTGCGCGCGCAATGGTACAGACAAATGCCCCCCGGAGATGCAAGCAAGGCACACCTGTGTCTCTCGACCCATGATGGGGACCATGAAAAAGGCAGGCCGGTGGGGGCACCGTGGCACTCCCCTTTTCCGGGGACGGCGGGCGCCCGGGAGGGGGGGAGGGGCCGGGCGTTGCCTGCACACCCGCCAGCGGCCGATCGGACATCGGGTACGCAGGCACCCAGCATGCGCGAGGCACTCGACGGATGCGGCATGCCCGGGGGCCGGGTCGGCGGGAGCCGTGCAGGGAGGGGCCTCGGTGGCGGTCGCCGCCGTCGCGGCAGCATGACCGCACGGGAAATGGTGCATGCCGGGGCCTCGCACGTCCGATGCCTGTCTGTGAGTGGCATGGCGAAAGTGCCCGACGTCCTGCTTCCCGGCCGAGGGCGTGGTGTGATCTTACCTTGCGTCGGGGGGGGGGGGGGGGGGGCCGACATGTTTACCTGGATGCGCATCGCAGGGGGCCGACAGGCAGGAAGGCAAGTGATTGTGTGCATGCGGCGCCCTTGCCGGGGCCTGATCCACCGGTGCCGGGGACACTCCTCCTCTGCCGTGCCTCCCTCCGGTTTTGCCCGTGCCTCTTGTCGGAACCCGCCGCCTTGCTCAAACATGGGCGGCGGGACGGACTTGCATCCGCGCGCGCCGACACGCGTGCATCTGCCCAGCGCCTCTCGGCCGGGGCCCGAAATGCCACCGGCCGGCTTAAGGGAGAGGCGACTTCTTCTTTGCGGCTCGCCTGGAGTGCGGCTGCCTCTGGGAGGCGGGGGGGGGGGGGCTCCCCGACGATGCCGCCATGCTCTTGATCCCCTTCCCCCCTGTTCCCTGTCGCCAGGGGCGGTCATCAGCACGACGGCCGGGGAGCCAGCAACAAGGAGACGCTCGGGCCTGGGCGAGAGTCCGGCGTCCCGGGCACCATTGCCACATTGCGGGGCTTTCCTCTTGCCAGGGCCGGTCGCCACATGGGCGGCGGTGGCCCGGGGTGGTGGCACGGGCGCGCGCAGGGTTGACCCGTCTGCAGGGCGGCGCTGGGATGGCTCTGGAAAGCCCGGCCATTTGCGTCTTACACACGGGCGGGCGAGCGTGTGGGCAAGTGTGTGGGCAAGGAAGATGTTCAAGCGTGCGAATATCCGAGCAAGTGTGCCGGCATGCTGGCGCACGGCGGCGTGTGCCATCTCGCACTGGCCGCCCCTCCCCCCCCGAAAAAAAAGCACGAAATTCAATTATTTCATCGGCGGAGCATCCCCGCGAGCCGATAACGTATATATATATATATATATACGTTATCGGCTCATCAGGGACCGTCCGGAGCAGCTGAAAGGGCGACCTAGAGAGCCGAAGGCACCCATCGCGAGAGCAGAGGAAGAGTTAGCGAGAGGTCAAGCAAGAAAGACCGATGCGGGTGACACGCCAAGGAGGCCACCATGGCGGTGGGTGCCATGGCAAAGAGAAGCAGCGAGCCAGCGAGCAAGAGGGAGAGAGAAAGAAAAAAGAGAAAGAGAGATGGAAGGGGAAGGGCGCGAGTGCACAAGTACTGTTGTCGCTTTCAGCAGCTTGGCAATGTCCCTGGTGCCATTTTTTTGGGTGTCCGATCCTTCCTTGAACTAAGGCTCAGCAAGAAGGAGACAATTCGTCACCATTTCATCGCGCTCAGTCGCACGTCTCCGGCATCTCCCCTCCAGGGCTGGCATACACTCCTGACCAGGACGGGTATTGCGACGAAACAATAGATACCACTCCGCGCTGAACTTGGGTCCTAGCTGGATTTGGCCGCTGGTTTGGAGATAGTCGACCGTGGGGAAAAATCCAAGGGCACCAAGAAGCTTCACAACAATGCCAGAGAGCGTGAAGTGCTTTCCGTGTTTGGGATGGGGCTCGATGGGATTCGCGCACGGGCGGGGGGCATGGAACGGCCCTTGCCGCTGCCCCCTGCGCCGACGGTGGAGGTGCATTTGCCGGCCTCTGCCCCGGGAGCATCGCCCCGCGGGCGGGGGGGAGGAGGGGGCATCTGCGGTCTGTTGAGGCCGCGCATGCGAAGCTGGCTGCCGGCTGGTGGGACTCCGAGCTCGCATGGCCTGGTGGCCACGGGCTTGGAACTGCTGAAGTAGCGGCTTAATTCGATGAAAGGAGGCAGATAGCATGGTGGGTGATGGATGGGGAGATGCGCGGACGGGCGTGCGTCGGGTGGGAGCTCTGAGCAGGGATGAGAGGGTGACAAAAGGTCAGGACGATAAGGGCAATAATAATCAGGACACATAACCATGACGTGCCTCACTCCCGGGCTGGGAACGCCGAGGAAGGGGGGCCTTTTATAGGGGGGCGGGAGGCCAGCGAATGTGTGGTTGACCGGGGGTGGTCTCCCGTGGGCGGTGGTGTGTCCGGGCCCCCGGGGTGGCATTCTGTGCCGGGCACGCCTCCTGCAACGCCGGGTGGTCTCACGCGAGGATCGCCCCGGCCTCCCGGCGTCGCGACCTCCTCGCGCGGGGGGGTTCTGCCCTCCCTGGCAGCATGCTGGCCTGCACCCGGCCCCGCCCCGCAAGACCCGACGAGTCCGCCACCACCGCCGGGGCCCGGCGGCCCGGGGCACCCCCGGCAGACCGGGCCATGTCCCGCCTCTGGCCGGTGTATCCCTGCGCGGATGCCGGCGATGCTGGGACCGGCCACAGGAGGGCGTCCGCCGCGCTTTGTCGTCCCTCGGCGCCCGGCGTGGCCGCGGGCCAGCGGAGGGACCCTGACCGGGTGGGTTTCCACATATTGAGCTGTTTCCGGGGGCTGTGGTGGCTGCCGGCCACTCGGCGAATGGCCCCAAGGAGGGCGCGCATCTGACGGATGAATATCTTTGGCCTTTTTTTTTCCCCCTCAGTGTTTGTGTTTGCCCGCCGTGCCGGAGCATGCGGGCGCGGGCGGGCCGGCGCCCGGAATGGCTGGCGCACCTGGGCGCCGCTGGCAATTTCCGAGCCAGGGGTCGGGGGCATTGGCCGCATGGAGGTTGGAGGCACGCACAACATGCAACATGGGCCTGGCGGAGGGCGACTCGGTTACTCGGGGCTTGAGCGGGGTGTCCTGCGGCCGGTGGCGGGCGAATGTCCAGCGCGGTGTGTATCTGACCCGAGGGCGCTCGGAGGCTGCCGGGCCCTGCCGGCAGCGCGATGGGCAGCGCGATGGGCAGCGACGCCCGGCTCGGCAGGGGGACGTGTCTTCGGTTCGCGGTAGCCCCCTTGCGGTCGGAGGCCAGCCAGATCGGCCGGATAGGGGCTGCCGCGGACCGAAGACACGCACCCCTGCCGGGAGGATGTGCGTCGGCAGCCGAGGGAGTAGCCATGAGGACCGGCGGCCGGCCGCGTGGGCAGGGGTGCGAGGGGGCAGGCAGCCGGGCCGATGGCGGTGGCCATGTTTCCGGCATGACGGCCGGGGGCCTTTCAGCACGGAGATCTGCGGGGGGGCTTGTGCTCATACATCAGATCGAAACAAGGGGAGCTTTTTTGGAAGGGTGAGGGCGCAGAGTGTTTCATGGTCAGCAGCCTTTTTGCCGACGGGGTTTCCTGCGTGTGTGCGCGCGCTTGGCGGGCGTATGTGTCCCGTTCTTGCGTAAGCACGAGCTTGTCCCGTTTGGACGATCTCGGCCGGAAGGGGGGCCCAGCGCGCGAGCGCATCCGCCCCGCAGCTCGGCCTCGAGGTGTGGCCGGCGGTTCGGGCCCAGACCGGCCCCCCTGGAGCTGGGTCTGCGACGACGGGGCCGCTCCGCGAGGCCCTGCCACGCGTTCTCGCCCCGTGCCCCCTTGTCGGCGAGGGGCACTCCCGAGGCCGGGGTATTCTGCCGCCGGTTCCCGCCGGCACCCCCCCGCCTCCCCCCCCCCCGGATTGAGGGTGCGGAGCTGGGAAAAGGACGAGGAGCCACTTGTGCCGAGCGGGCGGGCTCGCACAGCCGCGCCAGGGCTGGCGCGTGTGTCGTGTGCGGCCTGGTGCCGGCCTCGTGCTTGTTCCCCCTTCTGGGGTTTCCGGCCAGGGCGTCTAAGCGGGGCGTCTTCGCGGGGGCTTTTTATGCGCCCCTTCTCGAGACTCCGGCCCGCCCCTTGGCCGGGTTTCAGCCATGCGTGCTGGCCAGCGGGCCGAGGACGGGGGCGCTGGCGGCAGCATACGCCGCGGCTGGCGGGTCACGTCAAGTTCGGCACGCTCCTCGACCCGGGCCCGGGCCCGGGCCAGCCGGCAGCACGAGCAGTCCCGCGGGTGGCCATTCGGCCGAAGGCCCGCCTGACTGCCGGGGTGCCTGCTCGTCTGCTATTGCAGGCCGGATGGAGGGCGTGCGTGGCCCCCGCGTGCCCGGGGAGGCAGGGCAAGCTGTGCGGCAGAGGCGCCACACATCCGGGCGGCTGGCTCCTCGCGGTAGCCATGGCGCCGGGCCATGGTGACATGCTGGCCTCGGCTTGCCTGTCCTCCGGGCGGGGCTCGGAGTGCAGGCCCCGGTGCTTGGGCCGGGGGGCTGTGGCGAGGGCCCGATGCCGTGGGGCGAGTTTCGGCATGCTCGGCAGGGGCTCCGACCGGGGTGGGTATGGGCCTGCTGCCGGTGCTCGGGGCGGGGTCCCGCGGCTGCTGGCCGGGCGGGCCAGCCAGTATGTGCAGCCGCGGCCCGACCAGGAGTCGATGCACGCACGCAGCTCTTAGGCGGAGTATTTCCAAGCCACCGGCAACAGGGAGAAGCTGTTGGCGTGAGGCCCGGTGCGGCCGGGCGAGGCATGGCACCCGGGCGCTTGGTGATCGTGGGCCGGGCCATCGGGGCCCCCCTTGTCTGGAGACATCCGATCGACATGGGCCAAATCCATTTCACCAGAGGCACATGCGTCCCGGAGGGTCGAGGGCCCGGCCGTCGCCGGGGCCGGGAGCCGGGCCTTTGGACGCTCGGGGCTGGGCTTCAGGAGGCCTTCGCTTGGGCCGGCGCCCGCCGGCCAGGCCGCCGGGCATGGCACCCGCGGCCGCCGGCGCGAGCCGCGCACCTTCCGTTGGGCTCGCACGCGCACTGGCAACCCGCCGGGCCCCCGCCCCCCCCCCCCCCGTGCGAAGCGGGGAAGTGCCCTCCTCAGCATGTGGCGGGGCCTTTGCATTGCGCCCGGTCCGGATCTCCGACCTGGTGTGGTCGGCTCGCGACCCGGGGGCGGAGGGGGGGGCGGGCGCCGGGGGAGGACCCCGCTGGGCGGAAGAAGGGCTATTGCCGGGGCTGCCGCTCCGGCGGGGTGTTCTTCCTCCAGGGGGTCAGGGCAGGGGCCACGCCCCAGGCGATGCGGCCATTCCGCCCCTCCGGTGTCCCTGCCTACGGCTGAGTGGCCAAAAAAAGAGGGGGGGGACGGGGAGCAAATCCACGAGGCACGTCTCTCGGGAGGGCCGGCCTCGACGAAGCCCGAGCCCGTCGAGGACCAAGAGGGGCACAGGGCCCCTCGGAGGGGCATGGGCGCGAATGGAGCCCGGCCCGGCCGCGTGAGGCATATGCGAGCATGGGCCAGTGCGCCTGGCCGGGGTGGGCGTGCCGGGCGGGGCACACAGCCCGGTGGGCACGTCTGTCGGGGAGGCGCGCGCGCGTGTGTGTGTGTGTGTGTCGACCTGGGTGCTGGCCGTTGGGTGCTGATGAACAAGAAAAGCTCGGTCTCACGCGTGGGCAAGGCCGATGGAGGGTGGCTGTATTGTCCAGAGGGGAATCGGCCCATTGGCCGGGGGTCGGGACCGGATGGACGGGACACTGTCCCCCCCCCCCCGTCCGGGGCGAGTGGCGGCGGCCGGCTCGGGCCTTCGGGAAGCGGCCGCCCTGGGAGCCGGCTGCGGGCGGCGAGGGCCATGGGCACCCGTGCATATGGGGCGGGGAAGGGGTGACGCCAAGTGCTCGGGGGGGGGGGGGGGCATCGAGCTGAGGCTCTTTGCCTGGACACACGCGCCGGACGGCTGCGGGCCCGGGCCCGGGGAGGCATGCGCCCCAAGGGCGCTGGGCACGTGCCGGGGGCCTGGTGCTTGCCATTGCCCGGGCCCGTGGGCGGCGTGGGTGCCCATGTCCGGGCGAGGGCGCGCAAAGGGGCCAGGCACTCATGACGGGCTCCAGAGCCTGATGGGGATCTGGGTCCGGCAGGTTGTGAGGCTCTCCATGGTGAAGGGCTGCACAATGAAGGACGACTTCCAGGGGATATTTCGGCGAAGGACCACCGTCGGGTGCGTGAGCCGCTGCTGGATGGACGGTCCGGGTACGCAGATGTCCCCCTGCACGGGAGCCCGGATGTCTTGCATCCAACACAGCAGCGGCTTGGACAGGGTTTCCTGGCTCGCTGGATCGATGAATAGCCGGATGATGTCACGCCGTGGGATGAGCGCCAGCCGCTGCCCGTGTCTGTGGGTTATGGTGAGGGAAGGGGGGCGGGGGCGGAGAGAGGGCGAGAGGGCGAGAGAGAGCGAGAGGGCGAGAGAGCGGGAGGGCGAGAGGGCGAGAGAGCGGGAGGGCGAGAGGGCGAGAGAGAGCGAGAGGACGAGAGAGAGCGAGAGGGCGAGAGAGAGCGAGAGAGAGCGAGAGAGCGAGAGGATGAGAGAGAGCGAGAGGGCAGCTCGCCTCGACGTACAGGAGGACGCAATAGTGCTGGTCCTTGTGCTGGATGAAGGCCACCCCGAGGGGGGGCGTGATCCCCGGCTGGCAGGCGGCCGGGCGTGGCCATGTGGACACGCCCAGGGAGAAGGACCGCCGGGCGGGGACGAAGGCCCAGGGCTCGGCCGTGACGTTGGGCTTGCGCAGAGTCGAGTGGAAGACAAACTCCCCCGAGGCGTGGTAGGCCACCCAGCTGAGCGGGAACCAGGGACAGACCCAAATCTGGTCGAGGCAGCCTGGGTCCTCCGGCGGGGGGGGCAATCAAAAAGGCAGGCAGGGGGGTCAGCGCCAGGAGACCGCGCGCCGAGGGCCGGCCGCGGCCGGGGAGCAGCGGGACGCACCGGCCGTGTCGCGCCAGGGGAAGAGTCGCGACGCATGCATGACGGGATTGGTGGACAGCATGTCGAAGTAGCCATCGGCAAATTGCATCACCAGCGACCCGTCGTCCAGCTGCGTGGTGGACAGACACTGGCGGCCATTGAAGGGTAGGTGGAAAGTCTGCTCGCTGTGTGTTTGTGTGTGCCCCGAAGCATGGAGCGTTGCAGGGCGGGGGGGGGGGGGGGGGGCGTGCGCGGGCATCTGCACGAACCAGGCGGAGATGTCCGCGGATCAGGTCGCCCCCCTCCAGGGAAAGGAGGGTCACCTCATTGCCGGCGGCCATGGCCACGACCCCCGGCTGGGGGTCCGGGAAGACGCGGGCCGGGCGGAAGGCCCAGCGGGGCAAAAGCCGGGCCGGGCCGCAGGGCGGCAGGAGCCGCCGGTTTTTGACCAGCAGCTCGAAGGCCAGGGCGCCTTGCTTGGCGTCGAGTACGACCAGGCTCCGGGGGAGGATGGCGGCGGTGCCGCCGGTGGGGCGGGCCAGCGCAGGCTGCGCGCCATGGTGGTCCGTGGGGCGGGGGGGCGGGGGGGGGGGGGGGGCTACGTCAGCACATGGGCCATGGTTGTGGCGGATGCGGGCGGCGGCAAGGGGCCCGGGCGCACGGGGTCCGAGGGGGCCAAGAGCCCATCACCGGGCAGGAAGTCCACCGGCCGGCCGCGGGCCAGGTCCACCACGATGCTCCACTGGCCGTCGATGAGCACCCGGCAGGTGTCCTGGGCGGGCAAAAAGTCGGCCGTGAAGCTCAGGGTCGCCGGGAAGAGGGGCAGCTGCAGGGCAAAGACGAAGGCCGCCGGCCGGCACTGCTCCTCGCCGAAGGGGTACTCATGGCACAGGAGGAAGTTGTCGTGGAGCGAGAGGACCCGCTGACCGGAGACCAGCACGCGCCGGGAGGCCAGCAGGGCCTCGATGGGCTTGTCCTATTCGAGTTGACCAGGGGGGGGGGGGGGG
>NW_009242981.1:18523-22977 GCF_000388065.1 Fonticula alba | reverse complement strand
GGGGGGGCGGGCCGGTGGGCGGCCGGCAACACCGAGCAGGCAGGGCGGCGGGCTCGGACCTGGGGAAGCAGATGCACGGTGTCGCCGACGAGGAGGCCGATGGGCTGGTCGGAGGTGGACACGGCCAGGAAAGGGGCATTCAGGGTGAAGCATCCGCCGCTGCCCGCGGGGAGGAGCCAACTGACGGTCCCCTCGGGCGCGAGCTCCGGCTGGCGGAGGCAGAAGGCGAGAACGATGTTCTTGTGGATGAGGAAGACGGTGTGGCGGTCGACGAACACCTGCTTTCCGGGGCGGCCGACCTGGACGGGCGAGTGTGCCGGGCGGGGGGGGGGCAGGGTGAGAGGGCGCGACATGGCCAGCAGGGGGGCGGGCAGAAGGCCAGGGCGATGGGCGGCGGCCGGTGCACCTACCGGGGGCAGGTGGTAGAAGTTGTCCTTAAACAGCAGGGCAAGGGGCTGCTCGTGCGAGGTGACATGGAGAAAGGGCCCCTTCAGGGCGAAGGCCGAGCTGTATGACGTGGAGCACGGGATGTGGACCACACCATCCGGGTACAGCTGGGTAGTCCCGAGGGGGAAAAGCCGGACGCCGCCCTTGCAGATGACGAAGACGACCTTGCGATGGACGAACATCCTCTTGCCCGGGACACCGGCCTATGTGGTGTGTGAGAGGGGGAATGGCGAAAAATGGAAAAAGGGAAAAAAGTCCGGCGAGCGGGGGGCCGCTGTTGGGCGGACCTTGGGAAGCAGGTAGACACTGTCCTCGATGTAGAGGCCGACCGGGGCCGGGAGGGAGGACACGCGCAGGTAATGGCCATCCAGGGTGAAGGTGCTCCCGGCGGGGATGGGCATCTTGGCCCAGAAGACCCCCTTGGCGAATCGGCTGGACTGGCTGGCCGGGAAGGAGTGGATGCCATTTTCCCGCAGGAGGAGGGTCTCTCGGGCGCCGGCGAAGATGTGGCCCCCCGGGACGCCGACCTGCAGGGTGCGCGCAGCCAACGGCGGGAGCATGGGAGTGAGCGAGCGCAAGGCAGCGGGGGGGGGGGGGGGGGGGGGGGGGGGGGGCGGGGGCGGGAGGTGGGCGACAGGTGGCCGTCGTTGGGCGGACCTTGGGCAACGGATAGACGGTGCCCTCGTGGTAGAGGCCGACCGGGGCCGGGAGGGAGGACACGTGCAGGAAGTGCCCATCCAGGGCGAAGGTGCTGCCGGCGGGGATGGGCATCCGAGCCCAGGGGGCCCCCTCGGTGGGCTGGCCCGACGGGTGGATGGGGAAGGAGTGGATGCCCTGTCGTTGCAGGAGCAAGATCTCCTTGGCACCAACGAAGACGGTGTGGCCGGCGACGCCGGCCTGCGCGACACACGGGGGATCGAGGGGGCAAGTGAGTGGGCGGGGCGGGGCGGGGCGGGGCAGACGGCAAGCGGCAGCCAGAGAGGATACCAGGGCCATACCTCGGGCATGGGATGGGCATGGCCCTGGACGAAGAGGCCGACCGGGGCCAAGAGGGAGGGCAGGCGCAGGAAATGCCCATCCAGGGTGAAGGTGCTGCCGGGGGGGATGTGCTGCTCCCCGGCGGGGCTAAGCTCCGAGGGCGAAGAGGCGCCCGAATCGAGGGAAAAGAAGCGGATGCTGCTGCTGCTGGCGATGAGCACGGCATTCTCGGCCACAAACTCGGGGTGGCCAGGGGCGCCGAGCTGTGGGCAGGGCAGGCGGGCGGGTGAGTAGCCCGGGGCAGGTGGTGAAGGCATGTGTGTGTGTGTGTGTGTGCGCGCGCACTGGCGGCAGCCGAAGCAGGCGGTCCTCGTGGTAGAGCCCGATCGGGGCCGGGTGCGAGGAGACCCGCAGGAAAGGGCCATCCAGGACGAATGTGGCATCGGGCGAGGGGGGGATTTTGGCCCAGGCCGGGCCCTGTGCCAGCTCGACGGTGTTGTCGATGGAGAAGGATAAGACGGTGCTCTGGTGGATGAGCAAAATGGTACCCGGGCCCGAGAAGAGCGCGTGTCCCGATGCGCCGTACTACGGAAGAGCGTGCGTGAGACCGGGCGAGCGGGCGAGCGGGCAAGCGACCAGGCAGGGTGGAGGGCCAGCGCCAAGCGGCCATGTACCTGGGGGAACGAATAGATTTGGTCGTTGAGCAGGACCCCGACGGCGTACTTCTGGGAGGATACAAATAGGAAGGACCTCTGCAGGGTGAAGGTGTCGGTCGGGGTGACCACCACATCGGGCCAGATGGTTTGCTTGAGAAGCTCATTGAAGTCGGAAAAGCGGAACTCCCACACGTCGCCGCGGAAATTCAGCAGGACCGTGTTGCCATGGATGAAGAAAGCCCGGCCGGCGGTGCCATTCTGGAGCGGCGGGCGAGAAGCGGGAGAACGGGGCCGAAGGGGGGGGGGGGCCGGGTGAGAAGAGCCATGAGACAAGGGACGAGCATTGGGCGTGAGGCGCGGCGAAGGGCCGGCGGACGGGAGAAACACACCTGGCACATCTGGTGGATGTCTTGGTCGTGGAGAAAGCCGATGGGGTCGGCCCGGGAGGACAGGTGCAGGAACGGGCCCTTGAGAAGGAAGGTCCCATCGGCCGGGATTCTGGTCTTCAGCCAGCAACGCCCGTCGGCCGGCTGGCCCTTCATGCTGAGGGAGAAGCTTCGGATTCCGGTCTGGAACAGGGCGAGCACGGTGTCATGGAAGACAAAGGCCGGGTGCCCGGGGGTCCGGTTCTGTGTCGGGGCCAACGCCGGGCGCAGGCAAGTCAGCGGGGCAGATCCGAGGAGGGGGATGTGGGCCGGCCCGGCCCGGCCGGGCATGTGTCATACCTCGGGCAGGCTGATGGTGGAGCCACCGACGAAGAGGCCGACCGGAGTGTCGTGAGATGTCGCACATAGGAGCGGCCCGTCGAGGGTGAAGGTATCCCATGATTTCGAGCTAACCGTGGACCAGGTGGTGCGTGTGTTGGGGGAGCGGGTTGAGTCGAAGGCGAATGCTGTGATACCATTCCTCTCGAGCAGCAACGCCCGCTGACTGCATACGAAGAGGTCACTGCCGGGGACACCGCGCTTGGGTGCAAAGAAAGGGCGGAGAGGGTCAGGTGGGCGGGCGGGCGGGCGGGCGGGCGGGCGGGCGGGCGGGCGGGCGGGCGGACGAGCACAGAAGGCGGGCGGTCATGGCGAGGGGGTTGCCCATGGCGCACCTCGGGAAATAGGTGGGTCTTGCTCCTGAGGAACAGACCAATGGGCTGGGCAAGGAAAGATATGTACAGGAGAGGGCCGTTCAAATGGAAGGTGCCATGTTGATCGATCGGCAGCCGGCTGGACATGAGACTGTGGGTGTGTAAATTGCCGGTCATGAAGCAGTAGTACTGGACCCTGTCCTTTGCGATGAAGAGGATCCTATCCTCGCAGCGGAAGGCAAAGCTACCGGATTGGCCGACCTGAGCAGGGGGATGCCGGCCGGGTGGGGCGCGGGGCCCGGAGCGAGGGTGGTGAGAGTGTGAGTGTGAGTGTGAATATGAGTGTGAGTGTGAGTGTGTGTCTGTGTCTGTGTCTGTGTCTATGTCTGTGTCTGTGTCTGTGTGTGTGTGTGTGTTCCCCTCGATGGAGGAGCCATTCGGGCTTCCGGCATGGGCGTACCTCGGGGATCCAGTGAGCGTCGCCCTACTCATCGGTGAAGCGGTACGGCTGCCCGGAGGCGAGTATCTCCAAGCGATAGTTCATGACAGCTGCGGGGAGGAGTGGCGGTGGGAGGGGGGGGAGGGAGGAGGGAGAAGCGTCGAGCAGTGGGTGGAATGGCACAGGCCTGGGACGTATGGGTGATCGATGGGCTGGCACGAGCAGGTCGCTGCCTTCTCAGGGGGGGGGGGGACAAAAAGCAAGGCGGATCCGGCAAGCGAGACGCACCTTCGACAGGACGAGGGTCTTGCAGGGGAGCCGGTCGAGGGGGATTAGGAGTCCGCGGCCGTGAGATGGATCGGCCAGGAGGAATTGGCCCGGGGTGGTGGTTGGCTCGAGGTGGGCCTCCGGGCAGAGCTTGTTCTTGAGGAGCGTTGTCTTGGCCGGGCCGTCGGGCAGGTCCGGGTGGAGGCTGTGTAGGGGGTGATCGAACTCCGCCAGGACCAGGCTGCCGTGGAGGCTGAGCAGGAGCTTGTTCTGGTGAGCGGCCAGGCGCGTGGCCAGCGCCAAGCGGGCCTCGTGGCAGTCGGCCTTGCAGGCCCGGGCCTTGATGCCGGCCGCGGCCATGTCGCCAACCCAGCGCTGGCGAGCGAGGGCTCGGATTTGGGTCTTGGTGGTGGACGGCACGTCCAGGCAGTTGAGGCACCACTTGACCGTGGGGCACGACGCCGGGAGCGTGATCGCGCGCTTGCCCTGGCCAAGGTGATGGAAGCTGAAGGCCACCAGCATGAGCCCCGAGTCGATGCAGACCTGGCCCTCTTGGAGGAACACGCACTCGAGGGGGTCGACCTCGGTA
>NW_009242981.1:14615-18502 GCF_000388065.1 Fonticula alba | reverse complement strand
CCATTGTTGATCCCTGGGGACCCGGCCTGGCCGCGAAGAGCCGGACCGGAGATCCCCACGACCGGGCCCGTGTGCCCCTCTGCCCTGCGTCGTCGCTGCGCAGCCGCTCCCCTGGCCCGAGGAACGAGACGGCGCCCCGTACCACTCACCCATCAGCCGTCTAGCCGGGGGCCTGTGTCCGGGAAATGACCCGGCCGGGTGCTGGCGGGTTTGGGCGGTGGTCACTTGAGGGGCGCGGCTTTGACGGCTGTTCTGCCGGGCATTCGCCGCCGGCCGGGGCACAGTGAGCTGGCGAACCGGGCGAGCCGACCGGCAGCCGCAAGGTTGTCCGGAGGGGGCGGGATCGGACCGCCCAGTCGGGCCCGAATGGGCGGCGAATGTCCGGCAAAGGGGCAGCCCCGGAAGGGGGGGGCGAGGCGCCCTCGGAAGGAGAGGGGCTGAGAATTGGGATCGGGGGTGGAACGGAGAATCGCACCAAGGGTGGGGGGCCCCTCTCCGCCCCAAGACCCCAACCATTGACATGGCCGCGAGGTATGTTCCAGGATGGGGCCCCGCGGTGTCCTGTGCTCACGTGCACGCCCTCGGGGCACGTGTAGGGGGCGATGTAGCAGGGTTCACACGGGTTAAGCCTAAGTCAAGTGAGTGAAGCTTGACGAAGGGTACCAGTGTGATCTGCCACCCGGTTAGTAACCTCTAGGCATGAATAAAGGGAACATACCAACCAGCGGTTCACGGTCGTCTGTTTCCAGAGTGAGTCAGTAACTCGGTTTGAGTCGAGTTAGTGGCAAGCGAAATAGAAAGAGAAACTCGAATAAATAAAAGGGGTTCGAGAGGAAGCCTTAGAACAGGTGTTCGTCGACTTGACTGGTGTTTCAGCTATACTTTCGTATACTCTTCGACACACAGCTGCTAAGGTCTTCACTCTCGGGAGGTCCCTTGCGGGAGCCCCCCTTTTGACCTTTGGGATAGGTCAAGGGGTGGATCTGAGAACCCCGCGGTGGGACTTGTCCCCCCCCGCGTATCTCCACGCTTGGTCGAGCGCCTACACCGCTCGACCTCGCCGGGCCACCTGGGCCGTTATCCAACCCCGCATTCTCGATCAAGAGAATGCTATTGGAACTTTGTCCTTCTTTGGTTTAACACGTGAGGTGGATACTCTCACGTGTTGCTCTATTCACAGCTTACATGGGGATTCCACTACAGGCGAGCAGGGCCGGGGCGGTTCCGGGTGGGGTGCCCCCCTCTGTTGGTCTGGGTCCTGATCGGGGAAAAAAGGGGCAATAATACATGGGCAAGTATATTCCCGGGCAAAAGGCCGGCGCCCTTCTGCTCCGGCCCCACGGGTCGACGGACAGCTGGGTACTGGCCGGGTACTGGCCGGGTACTGGCCGGGTACTGGCTGGGTGCTCGTTGGAACTCCCCCCCTCCCCCCGTCGCCCTGTGTCTTAGATCGACGCCATGCCTTTGATGGTCGTCCGCCGGAAGAGGGGCCTGCCCGGGGGGGGGGTCTCGGCGGATGTAGCGTCATTCGCGTGGCCAGCACCCGGCTCTCGGGCCGATCGCCACGCGACACGCGCGCAAGCCGGCACGGTCGAGCAACCATAGCCATAACCGGCGACGGCCCGGCTTCTTGCCCCCCGTCCCCGGGGAAGCCCCCCTCGCCCGAACAGTGCCTTGCCTTGGCTGGGGCTCTGGGGCGCCTCCTTCTACGAGGTCAGCCCCGGCGAGGGGGGCATTCGCTCTGGTCGGGCTCCCGGCAGTTTTTGCGGTGTTTTCGGTGGGTGCGTGAGGGGGCGGGGGCTGATGTCGCTGATGGAGATCGCGCGCCGGGGCCTTGTCGCGCCGGGGGCAGGGCCGCGGGCGTCCGGCTTTGTTGGCCGGCGGATGTTCGCCAGGGTGGCCGGGTGGGTGGTTGCTGGGCGGCCGGCCTTGGGGGTGGCACGGGAGTCGAGGTGGTCCGCGTGGCGGCCGTGGTGCGATCGCCGACGCCCCAGTCTCCCGGCCGGACCGGGGGCCCGCCGTCGGCGGCCATGGACGGAAGTGCCCCGGGGCGCGCGTGTGTGCGCTGCTCCCGGCCCGGGGCTCGACCGCGCTCCGGCCTGCCCATCCGCTCGGAGGGGCGATGGTGGAAAGTGACAACGGGCCGGCCGCCATGCCGATTGGAAATTTAAACATCGTGCCCCGCGCTGTGGGCACCTCCGCTGGTCCCGGCCGGCAGGGCAAGGCGGCCCCCGGGCGCGCGGGGCGCGTCGAGCCGTGGTGCGGGTGTCAAAGCGGCCACCTTCGCCGTGGGTCTGGCCCGGCCCGCAAGGCACACGATGCGGCGCGGGCCGTGCTTTGGCTCCCTCCGTCTGCCTCGCCCTTGCGCCGCCTGCGCATGCCCTGGGAGGCGGGGCCATTTTTTTTGCTTGCTGCGGACTCTGTCGACGCGCTGGGCCTCCCCCCCCCCCCCCCCCGGGGGGCACAGCGTCGGCGACATGGCCGGTCCCGGGCCTGCCCCTCCCTGCGTTGCCCTTTGCTGGCACCTGGCTCGGGTGTGTCGCAGCCTGTGCTGTGGACGAGCGCGCGGGCGCGGACCCGCACCTGCCCGCGGCGGCGACTCGGGTTCCGGGCCCCATTGCACGGGGCATGTTTGCAAGATGACAAAGCTCATCGCCTGGGGGCGCGCGCGAAAAAAAAAAAAAGGCTGGCCGGTGTCCTTCTTCTCGCCGGGGTGCGGCTCCCCTCCGGGGCCTACTGGGTGGCTGTTTGCCCGGACGTGGGGGCTGTGATTTGGCCGGGAGAGCATGCCCACCGGCGCCCCTGTCGCGGCTTGCCTGGCTCCCCGGCTGGCGTGTGAGGCCCAGCCGGAGCGAGATCCCCCGAGGGATCCAGCGGCACCTGTTGCCAGGGTTCGTGCATGCATTCGGCTCTGCTTCGTCGGGCCCGCTCGCTTCCCCCATGTGGGACATTGGCTCGCACGCATGCGGGGTGAGCAGCCTCTGGCCGGACAAAGGGGCGCGCAGGCATTGGGACGCCCATGGTGTGTGCTTGCTTACGCCCGCGTGGTGCGCGGCGCCGAGTCGGGCTGCCGGGAGAAGGCGCCATACCCGCGCGCAGGAGGGACCCTGGGGGGGGGGGGTACCTGTGTTGGGGGCAATCCAGCTGACCCAGCTGGGCCCGCCTCCATGCGAGGAGGACGGGCGGCATGTGGGCCGATGTGCATGCCATCGCCCTCCAGCTCCGTGTGGCTGCTGTTGCTGCTGCTGCTGTGGGTGTTCCCACGCGCACATATGCACCGATCGCGAGCGGGCCCCTGCGTGGGTGGATATGCTGGCCATGGGCCGGCATGTGTGAGCTCCAATCGAAGCGCCGTGGGCAGCTAGGTGGAGGGGGACATGTGCTCGGTGCTGGTGGTGCTGGCTGCGGCTCCACTCTCCAAGGTACACGACCCCCGGGTGTCATGGACAGACAGGCGGAGAATCTTGATGCACCCGGGCAGGTCGCGCCATAACACCCTATTTCGTCCACGGACCTTTCTGCGCGCGAGGACGAACGTCCGAAGGGTGTACATCACAAAGCAGGTCCATGGCCGAGCGCCGGGCACCCTTGGCGCGAGCGAGGAGAGCCCCCCCCCCCCCCCCCCCCCGGGATTGCCAAGGAGAGAGGGGGCACTTCTTCGCGCCCGGAGGAGGCTGCCCCGCTGGGAGAAGGGGAAAAAAAGGTGCCGTGCTTCCGGTGGCCGTGTGCGTGTGTGCCGGTGGAGGGTGGCCCGGCCGCGAAGGCCGATGCGCGCGACCTTCCGTTTCCCTGTCGGAGAGCCGGACACCTGCTGGCTTGTGGGGATGCATCACTGATCGCGGGGCCAGGCGAGCGGGGGCCAAGAGAAGGAGGGGCGGGGGGGGGGG
>NW_009242981.1:11352-14584 GCF_000388065.1 Fonticula alba | reverse complement strand
AGCCGCACAGCAGCGAGGCCACCAGCAGGCCGGAGACGGGGGGGGGGGGGGGGGGGGGGGGGGGCGAGCGATTCCCTTTTAGGTGGCTCCGTCATGGGGGCAGAGGGGCGCAGGGGCGAGAGAGAGAGGGAGAGAGAGAAGGGCACGCGAGGTCGGTATCGTGCGTGCGCGTCTCGTAGTCTTTGTCAAAGGAAAAAGCGAAATTAAATGGTTTGATGATGCGAGCGGGACAGCCAACGAACGGGCCGCGCTGGTCGGTGGGCCTCTCCGGGCGCATTGCAATCTCTCCCCGCTTCTATCTCTCTTTCTCCCTGTCTCTGCCCCTCCCTTTATTTCCGGCCAGGCAGGATTCCTTCTGCTTCCCGTAGACCCACTCCCTCTTAGCAAGGTCATGCCGGGCCCAATGGTGGGCTTTTTTTCCCCCAGTCTTGCGCTTTGCCATCGGCTACCTGTGAAACCATTTCCGCTATTGCTGGCGATGATACCTATGTGGCTGCGGCGGTGATGCTTTTGGGTGTCGCCGGCTACGAAGCGCGGCCTGGGTGCACGGATCGTTGAATCCACCGCGTGCTTGACAAAGATGGGTGGCCTGACTTAACGGGGAGATCCCTCGCATGCGGTGCATGCCCGGCCCCGGCATGTTGCATCCTCACGGGCTGGCTGCCTGGTCTTCTTTTTTTCTCTTGCATGAGAAACGCCCCCCGGGCGCCGGGGCTCCCGTTCACAGGCAGCGCCCTTTGGGCCGGTCGCGCGCCTCCTTTCCCGATGCTCCCTCGTGTGCTGGCCAGCGCATGAGCCGCCCGTGCTGGGGCTGATAGGACGTGCTTCCCCTGTGTGTCGGGCGTTCGCGGGGGATGTGAGGGGGTGGCAATCCGGCTACGATGCACATTGTGGCGCACATGGGGTGAGGGGGGTTGGCGAGCAGAGCCTGTGGTTTTGGCCCTGTCAGCCACCCGGCGGGCAGGTGGGGGGGGGGGGGGGTGGACACGGATGGAGGCAAGCGGTGCCTTCCCAAAAGGTGGCATCCGGTTGTGCGTATGGGCGTCGGCCCTCTGCCAGCGGGGACATGGACAGGCAGCCGCCCGGGGTGTTGGCCCGGGATCAGCCCATCCACATGCCCACCGGCATCACACGCTGGCGCCGGGCCGGAGGGCTTTCGGTGGTCCGCTTCCGCGGGATTTCCTTCGCTCGCGATCGACCGGGGTGATTGCCGTTCGGCCGCCACGCGGCTGGTCGAGCGGACCCGGGCAAGACCGTGTGGCCAGAGCGCGCCGGAGGTTGCCGGGGCCCAAAGAACTTCCCTGCCCCCGGGGCTGAGCTCAAGCAGCAGCAGCAGCAGCAGCAGTAGCAGCAGCAGTAGCAGCAGTAGCAGCAGTAGCAGCAGCAGCAGGTGCGTGGCTTCCATGGTGCGGACTCCCCTCCGAAAGGCCATAGGGGCCCCTGGGTCGACCACACATGTGGCCATTCACGACATCGAATATGCCAAACTCCCTGGATTACACTTGCCCGGCAGGGGCCGGGCGAGGGGGGAGGGCGGAGGAGGGCGAGCGGGTGCTTGCCTGGATGGTATCGTGGGCGTGTGTTCACCAAGCGGCGGGACAGCGTCAGGCAGAGGAGGCAGGGGGCCCGAGCCTGGGGCTTTCCTTTGCCGGACACGCGTGCCTCTTCGAGGCTGGGGCAGCTGCCTGCTTTGAGTATGGCTGCTTGCGGCGGGGACGGGGGGGGGGAGGCACCGCCGCCGATATGCCGGAGAGGATCGACCGGCCGGACATGGGCGCGGCGGAGAGGGCGGCCCCCGCGCCGCGCCCCTCGGCCTGTGCATCTCGGAAGATCAGCGCGCCGAGCCCCGGCCGCTTCCTGCGGGGCGCTCCGAACGCGGGTCCCGCCTTGCCACTGGGGAGGTCGGGCCCCGGCGATCTCACGGACACGCGCCGCGAAATGGGGTGGAGCCCAGCGGACCCCTGAGCAAGTTGCTTGAGCGCTGGCCGAGCCGTGCGTTGGGGCTTTTGACTACGTTGGCAGATCTGCCCAACAGTGGGGAGGCCAAAGAAGCAAGTGGCCTCCCTTGCCAGAGTCTCCGGCTTCCCCCTTTGGTCCGGGGGCCTCGACATTGGGGGGGCGGCGGGGGGCGAGCACCTCCCCCGAGCTGGGGGAAAGACGAACAGAGCGAGCGCGGATCGCCGAAGTTTCTGGCGTGGCTTTGGTCAGCCGTTTCGGGGCTTCCTCTCGGAGGCCGGCCCGGGGGTCGGAGCCCAGGGGCGATTCCTCTTTCTGTGTCTCTCGCCCGCCCGCCCCCCCCTCTCCCTTCTGGTAGAAGACTTAAGAGTGGGCCTCATGCACGCGACCGCCCGAGCAGGCAACACATCGATTCCCTCTTTGATCTCTCGCCTCCTATTAAAGAAATCCCGCCCATTGATTGCCCCACGTCGCGCGCCACCGCCTACCATACTCCATGGGAATCTATCGAATCAATCTGTATACCACGCCGAGCGGCAGCATGCCCCCACGGCGGGAGGACTCCGGGGACTCGCTGGATCCCCTGGACCAGGGGGAGCCGCCGTCTGATATGGAAGACGCTGGCGGTATCGCTTCGGACGAGCTCGATGTCGATGATGACCCCGGCACCGATGATGACCCCGGCACCGATGATGACCATGATGAGGATGGCGACAAGCCCGCCCTCGAGGGCGAAAATGGGGAGAATCCGCACGGGCGGCCCTCCGCCCCGGTGGTCCTCCCCTCGCCAGAGGCACTTGCCGCCGGGACACCTGCCCAGGAGGGCACCGGGGCGCGTGTCACCGGTGGCGGTGGTCCGTCCGGCCCGGCGGGCCCGACCGGCGCCTGGCGCCCCGCCAAACCCAGGCCTGTTCCGGATGCCAGGAAGTCCTCCCCGTCCCTCTATGGCCACTTCTTCAACCGGCGAGAGGGGAACGCCTGGCGAGTGTTGCCGATCGATCTGAATGGCGTCCTTCACTTGATGAATTCATCGAACTTCCTCTACCGGGGCCAGACCCGGAGCATCGGCTATGACTCTCACCTGATCATCCCCTATCTCGACGCGCTTGTGGAGTGGCTTGCGTATAACAGGGTGCGCTGGGGCCTGCGTGTGGCTGCGGGGGAGGGGCGGGAGGGCGGGAGAGCCGCCTACCGTCCAGGGGACCCCTTATGAACTCGGCATCTCGCGGTGTTCCCCCCCGGTCGGGGCGCTGCATCCGGGGGGGGGGGGGGGGGG
>NW_009242981.1:1573-11317 GCF_000388065.1 Fonticula alba | reverse complement strand
GGCCCTGTCAGCCACCCGGCGGGCAGGTGGGGGGGGGGGGGGGGGGGGGGGGGGGGGGGGGGGAGGCGGGTCCGGGCGCGGGGGGCGCCGGGGGGGGGCCGGGGGGTGGGCCCGGCGGGGGGCGCGGGGGGGGGGGGGGGGGGGCAGGGCGCGCGCGAGTGCCGGTGGGGTGCCGGGGCTGGGAGCCCACCTCGGCTGCTTGGATACGGCCGCATTGACATCTCCCTTCCGACACGCGTGGGTGTCTCCCCCCCCCCCCCCCCTTTGCTCGGACGATGTCACCGCCCCCGGCGGACTCCCGACTGGTCGGCCTGGCCGTGGCCCACGCGCCTGCACTTGCATCTGCCCGCGCGAAAAATGCACCCACCACTCGGACGCACAGTGGTACCCGGTGTTCGTGATGGACGGTCTGAAGCCCTCCGTCAAGGAAGTCACCGCGAAAGAACGCAAGGAGAACTCAAACCGGCGTCTGCAGGCGCGCCTTGCGGACTACCTGCAGAAGTGGCAGGACGGCGGCGAGGATGGGGGCTTCACGGCGGCCGACCACTTTAGGGGGCAAATTCACTCGGACCGATGCGTGCCCTTCTGCTGCTCGGGCGCACTGTGCCCCACGCGCCGGATGCCGAGGCACAATGCGGACTGCTCCAGCACCGGGGGGTGCGATGAGCTGTGCGGCATTCGACAGGCGCTGGCGCGTCCGACAGACTCCCCGGCACTTTACTACCCCCGGCCCGGGCCCCTGAGTCAATGCGTGGACTTCATCAATGTATGGGCCCTGGCGCAGGTGCATCTGGCGGCCTTGGCCCGGGAGCAGCCTCAGCGGCTGGCTTACATTGGGTCGCTTTCGGAGGCGGACGAGGTGCTGTCCCTGCTCAGCCTTCACTTTAAGGTCCCGGTTCTCAGGTGCGCCGACGTGCTTCTCCCTCGGTGGTTGTGTCGCGGGCATGCTCTGCCCGGCTGGCCTTTGGCGCAGTGTGCCCTCCTGCTGACAGAGCCCCAGCCCGGACTTGGACTTCGCCGTATCCGGGTATGGGCAGATGAATGTCTTTTACCTGTTCCAGCAGCAATTCCAGCTGAAGGAGGCCCATGGGAAGGCGACATTCGAAAGGGATCCCGACGACCCGACGGGCTGGTCCAACAAGACACTCCTCCGGACCAGGCTCAAGAACCACCTCGAGGTGAAGTGTGCGTCCATGAGCATGTGCTGGGGGGTTGATTTCCCGCCGCCGCCGCCCCCTTCCATTGGTAGACTGCAGGCGCCTGCGTGGAGGCGCGGCACCTTGGCGCACGTGCTCCTGCATGGGCCGGGGGCCCTTTCGAGGTTGGCGCCCTCGTTGGTGGTGGCCGCAGACGCAGGACGCCGCGCTGGGCCTTCTCTCATGCCCTGGTGCGGCTTCGCTAACCCCCCCCGCCCCTCCCCGCCCCCTCCCCCCCACTCTTTGGCCCTGGCTCGGCCATTGCTCCCGTCTGTGGCCGGCTGGATGGCCCCGGGCAAACATGGGCAGATCCCAATCAGCTGGCCTGGCTGCCGTTGATTTTGGGCTGCGACTTCGGTCCGCCGGATGGCCGGGTGTGGGACCTGGTGAAGGGGCTCTTCTTGGAGGATGACCACCAGGTGCGGTTGCACTTCGAGCAGGCGGCCCGCTGCTTTCCCGCGCTGTTTGATCCCTGGACCGAGGAGGGCAAGGACTTCGACACCAATTGGCGGGAGAGGATGCGGCCGTACCGCCTGTCGATTGAAAATCTGCGCTTCATTTTGAAGCATCTGCCGAACCCGACGCACCTGATGGGCTTCATGCACAAGCCCGTCCAGTCGGGTGGCAAGCTGGATCCGAGCGTGTTCCAGGTGTTGATGCGCAACCGGAGCCACATGGACAGGCTCTCGAATCGGCTGCATCAGTGCAATGGCCCCGGGGTGCTGATGCTCCTTCGGGACTCGATGCACTCGCGGCTGGGCCCGGATGTGCCCTTCAGTGCCAACCGAAATGGCATCCTCCTGTGCCTGGGGCTCTACAATGTGGGGGTCCACCAGATGGGCACCTATGCGCAGAAGAATTATCTGAACGCCCTGGAGGAGTATCTGCGGAAGTGCCCGGTGGATGGGGATGCCCCGTGGTGCATCATGTCCGACGAGGCGCCGCCACCTGTCACTCGGCATTGGGCCACCAAGCCGAGGGACCACGGCACACGGTCGAAGACGGGGTCTGGTCGGCTCCCGGACCAGGGCCAGGCCCTGCCCCAGGGCCAGCATCCACCGAAAGCATGCCACATGCGGTGGCGAGCCAATGCCGTGGCACGCCCGGAGGAGGGGCCGGATTCGGCGGCCGGCCCGGGGCCCGCGCCATCGGCTCGCTGCCAGTGCATCCATGCGCCGTACCTGGTGCAGCCACTGCTCCAGGGGTTTCCCCATTTGCGGCTCTTTGTGCAGGCCTTTTACATGGCCTTCCCCCGGGAGACCCCCAAGCAGAGCCCGGCCATGCTGCCCATCTTCAGGAGGAGCCTCAATTCGCTGGGGGGCAAGCAGGAAACCAGCATGCCGCCCCTGCCGCAGTATGACATCCTGAAGGGCGGCGGCACGGTCTGGGACTGGACTCGCCAGGCGCGCCTGCTTCTTTACTTCCTGCTGTCACGCGGCCCGGAGGGGGTGTACAATGGGAGCAAGCTTTGCCGGATGGACGAGCATCAATGGCCCGCGGCCTCCGTGGCAAAGGCATGCCAGGGCAATGCTCACGAAGTGGAAACCAAGAGCTACCACCTGGGCAAGCACCTGGAGGGGGAGCTGGATGCTGTCCTGCAGATGGTGGACTCGATCCTGAAGACCGAGCGGGCCGGCGGGCTGGACCGGCTGCTGCTTGCGGGGGTTCTCCTGTCCACCAAGTGGGCCCGGGACGTGTCCGCGAATTTTGACAAGAGGCTGCTGTGTGAAATGATCGATCTCTGCTCCTCGGACCATCGAGCCCGGTCGCGCATCGTGCAGAATCTGGAATTGCCGGGACCTGTCCGGAGGCATGCCCTGGCCATCTTGGGCGAATCTCCCTGCCTGGCCTCGTGCAAACTCCAGGAGGCCGCTGGCAATGTGATTTTGCATTGTCTCGGGGTCATGGTTCACAGGGCTCTGGGGGATGTCGAGCATGCCCGGGCCGAGGGGGGCCTCCCTTCGCCGACGCAGCTGACCGCCTTTTCCCTGAAGCTGGCAGCCCTGTGCTCTTGGCTGGACCTGTATTCGGTGCTTTCTGGGCGCCAGCTGTCGCTCCTCATGCAGGCATGCGCCTCGAGTGCGGGGCGGCATGCATTCCCCCATAGCCAATCGCCGCCGCGGCGCGAGGGCCAACTGCCTCTGACCCAGTCGGAGGTGGCGAATGCCCTGTTGGATGTGCTGCGCCAGACCTCGCTGTAATTGGGGCAAGAAGAGGGGCGGGGAGGGCGTGCGTGATTGGCCGCCTGCCTGGGGGCTGCCTCTTTGCTAGCCGCCCCTTTTCGTCTTCCTTTGGCCTGCCCCCCCCCCCTCCCCATTCCGACTGGGCCCGTCCTGAGAGGGGGCGTGTTTGCCCCGGGGCTGGTCGCTTTTTTCCCTACCCTCCTCCGCCCTTTGTCGTAGGCTCCCGGTCTTCTTTTCTCCCCTCCCGCTGCATGTGCCTTTCCTCGAACAATACTATGTTTGTTGGGTTTTCCCTTTTGCCTCCCGGGGAGTTTATGGTGTGGCGCGCCGTTTGCGCGTGGTGCTCGGTCGACGGAAGGTCCCCGGGGTGTGGCATGGGGCGAGCCACATCATGTCTTCTTCTTCTTTTTTTTTCTTTTTTTGCGCGCGCGGCCAGTCCGTGTGCACATGTACCAGGAGGGTGGCGGGTGCTTTCGCGCAAGGCCGAGAGCACAAAGGGGGCTGTGGTACCCCCAGGAGGGGGCAACAGCAGCATGTCGGGGGGACGGGGGGACGGAGGGCGGGGGCTGGCGTGCCTCCAGTAAGCGGGGCGCACGCCAGGCATCCGGGAGGCAACTGCGCGCGTGCACGCCGGCACTGCCATGCGGTCGCGGTCCCCGGAGAGGGCTCGAGCACCGGGCAGGAACAGTGCTCGGCACGTTGCTGCCCTCAGCAGGCGGGGAGGGGGGCTGCTGGGGAAGGCAAGCTGGGCTCCCTTGCTTCGGTGGTGGGAGGGGAGGACACAGCCGAGCTGGCTTGCCGGGGGGAAGGCCTCGTGGCGAGAGGGTCCGCACGTGCACGGCTTGGCCCTCGGAGCGAGAGGGACCGGGGCGGAGAGCAGGAACTTCCGGGAGGGTCCCGGGCGGGCGATGACCGCCGCACGCACACGCCCCTCGGACCGCATGTGGGGGTGTCCTGCTGGGGCGGGGCGCGCCGCCGCGTCAATCAAGCCCCCTTTCTTGCCCCTTCCATGCTCCCCTCCTTGGGATCGCTCCCCTATATGCTGAAGCACGCAAACCCCCACAACCCCCGGGACATGATGGACCCATATGGTCGGACCCCAGGGCGCTGGTGACAATCAGTCAAGAAGGCCCTGCCCCGGGTGGGCCGGCCCGCGCAGCCGGGGTCTTGGCCGCCTGTTCACTCGTGCCGCACGTGCTGAGGGAACCCACAACCGCCGGGAGGTGCTTCTCCCGGGACACTCGGGAAAGGGAGACCCCCCCCCCGCCTTGCGTGGGCCGGCCCGGAGCGCCTGGCTCGGGGCCGGTGGCCGTGACCGCGCCCGCCGGGGCCCATGCAGGTGGTGGTCCTGGGGCTCTCGGGTCCGGGCGGTGTGCTTGCGGCGTGAAGCACACATGCCCCATCGTTCCGGGCTTGGGAGTGGCCCTTGCGGGCGCCGGCGTCGGGGTGTCCCTCTGCCCGGTAGGGGGCCGGCGCAGGGTGCACACCGGCGGCCTCGCCATCGTCCTCCTCCCCTTGGGTGTGACCGTGGCGCGAGGCCCTTGCACGGGCGGCAGCTGCCGGGGACGCTGGCGTGGTGGCCAGGCTGGGCGCTGTTGCGCTGGTGTCGGCCGCAGCCGGGCGGGCTTCGAGGCGTGCGTGCCCCCCCCCCCCCCCCCCCGGGCATGTCGGCGACCGGAGCCGCGTCCCTTCCCGGCGCCGGGCCTCATCCGCGTGGCGCGTGGCATCGGGCGAGGCGCGCGACCGGCCGCGGCCGGCACCGGCGGACCGCCCCTTTCTGTTGTGGAGTCGGGCCCCTGCGGCCGGCCCGGGCGCGTATGCTCCACGGAGCGCCGGGCCCGCGAGTGCGAGGAAGCGAGCGGCTCGCTCTGACCCGGGCGCGGCTGGCTCGGCGCGGCTGGCCGACCGGAAGCGCCCTTCGCCCTGGCTCGGCGGTTGTCGGCCATATGCGAGGATGGCCGGCATCTGGCCCCGGGCAGTGTCATGCGTGTCTGTGTGGGTGTGCCCGGATGCGACCGGTGCTTTTGAACAATTGAATGCCACTCGGCCGGCGAGGCGGACCGCAAGGCGCATGATGTGTGGGGGTGCGGGGGTGGGGGGGGGTCCATGTGCGAGTGCTTGTCGGCGCGCCCCCGGCCGGGTGCCGAACGTGGTGAGTGCCGACGTGGATCATGGTACCAGAGGCACTTTGCGACCACCCTAGCCCGTGTCATTCCTGCCCCTGTGGACATTCCCCCCCCGCCCCCCTTACTCTGGAGTTATAGTGCTGGTGCTTGCTCCTTACCGCGCAGACACGCCTGAGCGGGCCCCGGTTGGCCTTGGCCCGCCCCCGCGCCTCCCCCCCCCGCCCCCCCTGACCGGGGCCAGGCGTTGGGGGCCCTTCGCAGGGGGCTGTCGGTTATGCCCTGCCTCTGTGCATGTGGCGGTGCCCACTTACTTCGCTCGGTCGGCGGTCCTCCTGCGAGCTTGCGTGGACTTGTGTTCCGTCGGTTTTCTGGCGTCCATGGGCCGGACACGGCCACTCCTGGCTTGGGGCGTGTGGAGGCGAGCTGCGCTCCGGTTTGTGGATGGGCGTGTGCGCCAGCCCCCGCGACATGGGTTTCCTTTTGCCGCCCGCCGCTAGTCCAAGCGCGTGCGTGCGTGTGACGGCCGAGCCCGATGCCAGCCTGCGATTGGCATGTCCTCGGCGCGGTGGGCCGCCGGGACCGGTTGCTCGGCCCGAGCGACATGCCGCTGACTTTGGCGCGCCCCCGGCCCATGTCCGGGAGGGGGGCCTCCGGGCAGCTGTGCGTGTGTGTGGCCGCACCATGGGTGCCTGCGTGCATTTTGGCATCCGCCCGGCGGGTGGACGGAGGAGGAGGTCGCACCATGTGCGGGTGCGTCGCGTGAGACGGCTGCGGCCGGAGGGAGGGGCGGAATGGCGCTATGCGTGTCGTCCGCGATCCAAGGCGCATCCCCGACGTCCAAGGTGCCGTTGGCGCGTGGCTGTGCGCTGGCGAGCGTCCCATGCCTGGTGTCGGGGGTCTTGCCGGCTGTGGCTCTCCCCTTTGCCCTCTGGCCGCTGGTCGGCATCTCGCTCGGTGGTGGCATGCGCGCAGGCCCACTCCCGCCCCCCACCCTGGTATGGGTGCAGCTGTGGGCCTTCCCCTCGCGCACATACATGGGTCGATGGTGGCGAGGGGGTCCGTTTAGGGGGGATGGGGCTATGGTGCGCGGCACATGTGCGAGTTCCCGGCGCCGGGTGAATTGGGCAAGCAGGCGGCGAGGCATCGGCTCTGTGCCGGCCATGTCCATCCGCCCGGCCAGGGCACAAGGTCCCGCGCGATGTGGTGGACTCGCTGGCGGCGAGAAGGGAACTTGTAGACGCACGCCATCGTGTCCATGGCCGATGCTGCGTGCGGCGACCGTCTGGAGGGCGGACAAATAGAGAAGCCCCATGATCGGGCACACTTGGCACACACGCACTGTGCGGGGGCAAGCAGGGCTCCTGCCGGAATTGCCAAAGACAGAGGGGGCGCTTCTCGGCGCCCGGGAGAGGCTGCTCCGCGCTGGGGGAGGGCGAGAAAAAGGTTATGGGTTCTGGTGGCCGTGAGCCGGCGGAGGGTGAATTGTCCTGCGGCGAAGGCCGATGCGGCGCCTTCGCTTGTCGGAGGGGCCGACAGTCGGCCGCGCGGGGCCAGGCGAGCGGGGGGCGGCACTCACGGCCAGCATCCGCCATGCCGCGCCGCACTGCCGGGCCCACGAGGTGCGTGGTGCGCGCCGCTGACCGGGGGAGCAGCAGGAGGCCAGTGCAGGAGCTGGGGGCGAGCGAGAGAGCGGCGGCGAAGAAGACAGGCTGCATGCACGAGAGCATGCGGTTGTCCCGGCGCAAAGGGTGGAGGGGGGGGGGCCATTCGCCATCTCAGACAGCCGGCCATGGTGGAGGCCGAAGGAGGGCCGCCTTTCTGCGACGAGGGGGCGCGGGGAAGGGCGGCGCCGGGTTGGCGGGGGGGCGCACAGCACCATGCCTCCCGTCTTGGTGAATTGCAAGGCGGGATGATTTGAGTTAAGCGGCGGATGTAACCCATCATGCGTGGGCCCTAAGCAAATCATGTCTTTCTTCAAAGGAAAAATGTGAAACTATATCATCTGATAATGCGAGGCAGACAGCCAACGGACGGGCTGCTGGATGGGAGGCCTTCCTTGGGTTTGTGTTTGCGGTGTCCTGTGGAGTGGCGTGCGACCTTCTCTCGAATGTCCCCCTCGCTGGGGCCGGGGCCCCCTCCGGGCTGCTCTTTGGAGGGGCTGTGTGTGGGGATCTATTTGTGGGCGTGGGGGCGCATGCGCGGGGGGCCGCTTTTGGGGCACATGGCAACCTCTGTTTCCCCCCTCCCCCTTCCTCTCTCTCTCTCTCTCTCTCTCTCTCTCTGTCTGTGTTCACGCGCCTTTCTCCTCTTCTCGCCTTCTCCCTCGACCCGTCTCATCAGATGTTGGCTTCAGGGACGGCCGTGCGAGCCCTGCGTGCATGGGGCTCGCCGGCATTGATGGCGGCGGTGGCGGCCCGGCGGGGCTGGTCTCTGGCCGGGGGCCATACACCGGCCGCTCGGGGCCAGGTTCCCCCCCTGGCCACCAACGGGGGCATACATGCGACAGCGTGCCCGGCCATCATCATGGCTCCCGGGGGCATGTCGCTGGTCCATATGCGGGCATTCTCCTCGGCCGCCGAAAGCACGAGCACCAAAGTGGCCACGTCCGCCGGGTGTGCGAATTACGACGCCGAGTGCGCCGGGGCGCGGCTCTGCCGGGCCATCGAGGCCGGGGAGGAGCCCCTGCCGCGGGGGTTCGACGATGTGGCGCACTTCCGGCTGTTCCTGCGGCTTGCCGGGGACCCCCGGGCAAGTCGGCCCCTGGCGACGTTGGGCCCGATGGGCCAGTTGCTGGGGATGGACCGGGCATCGGTGCAGAGTCTGCTGGGGCATTATGGCTGGGAGTTTGGCATTGCGCCGGCCCGGCGATCGATGAAAGTTCCCCTGGCCGGGGTGGGCCCGGGGCATGTGGTCTTCGAGGATCTGATGGACCTGGTCCGGCGGGATCCGCCGGTGCTGGCGCCGGTGCTGCCGCGACTGGTGCGCCTGCCGCCGAAGCAGGTGGAAGAACTGCTGGAGGAGCATGTGCCGGAGATCTTGGCCACGCCAGTGTGGGAACGGCGCATCTGCCTCGGCCGGCTGGGGCACTTGCTGACCGTGGATCCCCCCCTGTCGAGGGGGGCAATGGCCTTGCTCCTTTCGGGCGATATATCCTCCTTGTCTAGGGTCATCGACAAGCACTTCCGGGAGCATGGAGATGTGATGGTGCCGCATTTGCCAGCCACAGAGATGGAAGCCCTGCGAGGGGCATTGGTGGCAGGGCTGCAGAAGGTGCCGGTGCCCTCGCTGTGGGCGATCCACAAATCGACCGGCCTGAATTTTCAAACGATCAGCCTGCACGGACCGGGCCTATGCCCGGAGTACATGGTCCACCTGCGGGGGGAGCTGCCGGCGGAGAAGGTGGCCCAGATGCGAGGGCTGTTGCAAGAGCGCCGGCACAGTCTCCGGGACATGGCCAAGCAGTTGGCGATACCGGCCGATCGGCTCCGCTGGTACATCCGGCACTATGAGCCGGGGGTGGTATTACCCCATTCCGAAGAGCGCCCCGTGCGGCAACTTACCCGGCCGGAGGGTTTGGGCCGGCTGACGCTGGGGGAGTACACGCGGCGCTTCTTGCCGGCCACTTCGCCGGTGCACCAGGCCCCCCCGGGTGAAGGGTCGCCGGCGGGCGAGGAGAGCCATGCGCCGGCCGGGTCATCGGCGCATCGTCGGGTTTCATACTTCGACCCGCAGGCGCATGGGTCCGGCCCGGGGACGAATGTGCAGCTGCTGGCGCCGGGGCTGAGTCGGAACCTGGAAGCCGAGATCCGAGGTCTGGCCGGACTGCGGCCCATGCTGGCAGAGATGGAAATAGGTGAATACTTGGGCGTGCCCCAGAGCGCTTTGTTGGATGCGATGTCCTCCTTCGGATGGCCCGAGGGCTTTTGGGATTCGCGACGGTCATTCCGGAAGTACGCCCTGGCGGATGAGGACATTCGGCGGCTGCGGCTGCTGGCGAAGCAGGTGCACCCGTCCGGCCGGCGGATGCGCTTCACGGTGCGGGAGCTGGCCGCGGAGATGGGCCAGCAGCCGGATGTGCTGTTCGGCATGCTGTACCGGTATGCGCCGGAGTACTTCTTCCTGGCGCTGGGCCCGGAGGCCGGGGCCGGGCCGGGGGGGATGTACGTGCCGGAGGAGAAGCTGGCCGACCTGCTGGCGGCGGTGGAGGGGAAGTACCCGCGGCCGGTGCTGCACCAGGTG
>NW_009242981.1:0-603 GCF_000388065.1 Fonticula alba | reverse complement strand
AGCAATCGGGCTATGGGGGGCCGCGCACGCGCGTGCGCGCACGATCGAGACACACGCTGAACAGCGGAAATCCAGGGGGCATTGTGGTCTCTCGCGGGGACACACGAAACAGGCACGCGATCCTTCCCTGCCGCGGATTGCAGAATGGTATGCGTAAAAGGTGAGCCTGCCGGACTGATATCATGCGTGTGTCCTAGCGAAAGTCCTTTTGTGTTAAGAAAAGGTGAATTATATCATCCGATAATCTAAACCCATGAAATGCCCCGCTCGTGACACGACACGTGACCCCACCACTACCAATGCTTGTATGAGTGCCGCAGCCTAGGTATATAAGGCTGCGGCCCCTGCTCTGTCCACCGATGCGCCTGCATCGCTGCCTATTGTATATTCCCTCTGTACCCAGAGATATACACATTACCGTTCATCCATGCGTTGCCCGATTCTACCCAGGGATCACACCGCTGCGTTTCAACCCAGCAGCCAACGAACGGGTTGTTGGATGGGGAGGCCTTTGTCTGGCTTGTGTGTTTGATGCCTCTCCGAGCGGTGTGCGATCTGCACTCGTGGGCGTCTTCTCGCTCGCCGGGTCCCCCCCCCCCCCCC
>NW_009242980.1:612985-619120 GCF_000388065.1 Fonticula alba | reverse complement strand
GCACAGGGAGGCCTGCCCGGCATCGGTGGCCAGGAAGACCAGCCCCGGCCGGCAGGCGGCGCAGCTGGTGGCATTGTCGCAGGCGGCGCACGATGAATGGCAGGCTCGGCACAGGCCGTCAGCCTCCAGGTACCGCTGGTCGTGGCAGCCGGTGCAGATGCTGGCCGAGGTGCAGGTGGTGCAGCCGGCCGGGCAGGGCTGGCAGCGTTGGGTGTCGGCATCGGGCCAGGCGCCGGCCGGGCAGCTGGCCAGGCAGGACCCCTCGAAGAGCCAGGCCTCCGGCGGGCAGCGGGTGCACGCGGCCGGGTCATCGGCGTGCCTGCACTCGGCGCACGGGGCGGCGCAGGCGAAGCACCGGAAGGGCTCGCGGCCTATGGGGTCCGGCCCGGTGCCCGCCGGGCAGGTGTCACACCGGAAGTCCCCGGTGCCGGCGACCGAGCAGGCCAGGCAGGATGCATGGCAAGTGCACCGGCCCTGGGGCTCGGCGAAGAGCCCGGCCGGGCAGGCGGCCAGGCACTCCTCCGGCAGGTGGTCGACCCAGTGCCGGCAGGTGGAGCACCGGTCGGCGCCCGGGCCGTGGCACGTGGCACAGGAGGCATGGCAGGGCCGGCAGTCCGGGCCGAAGGTGCCGGCCGGGCACTCGACCAGCACCTCGACGCTGATGGGCCCGGTGTCCGGGGCGAAGGCCAGCAGGGTGAGCGCATGCTCCGGGGCCAGGCCGGCGGCCGCCCGGGCGGCCGGGTCGACCTCCTGCGCCACGGCCGGCAGCCAGAAGCCCGACCCCGGGGGCAGCCGCATGGCCAGGGGGAGGTCGACGAAGGCCGCCGGCAGGAAGTGGCACGGCCCGATGGCGCCCGTGGGGCAGTGCAGCAGCGCCAGCCCGATGAAGGTGCGCGTCAGGAGCAGCAGCGCGGCCGGGGTGACCGACCCGCCGGCCGGCAGGGCGATGCCCTGGAAGTGCACGGTCAAGTGGTCCTCCGTGGCGAGGGGCTCCTCGCGCGGCAGCTGCCCGAGGTGCTGGCGAGCGCCGGCCAGGTCGACCGGCCGCCCGGCCGGCAGCATGTCCCCCGCCGGGCGGAAGACATACCAGTGCGCGCTGCTGGCGTCGGCCAGGACCACCTCCGCCGGGCGGTCGCCGCCCCGAGGCAGGAGCACCGCCACGGCGTGGCTCTCGTTGAGGGCGATGTCCGGCACGAAAGCCCCCTGCAGCGCGTGCCACCGGGCGTCGCCCCGGTCCAGGAAGACCGCCGGGCTGGCGGTGACCTTGTCCGCGCGGCTGGACCACACCAGCCAGTCCCCCAGCCGGGGGTCGGCCCGGCCGGTGCCGGCCACCGACAGACTCACCAGCCCGGTGGCGGGGAGCACCAGGGAAGAGGCCCCCTGGCTGCCCGGGTCCGGGGTCAAGAGGACCATCTCCGTGGAGGTCACCTGCATCAGGACCCGGTGCGCATCCAAGCGCCGGAGCATGAGGCACGGGCGGGCCAGCGGCAGGGGGGCCGGCCGGGCTGGCCCATCGGCCACGCAGGCCCCGGGCCCGGGCTCGGCGCACCACACCCACGCCTGGTGGAGGATGCCGCCCGCATCGAGCATCAGCAGGGCATACGCCCGCCGGGGGCCATGCTGGAAGGGCCCGGCCTCGGCATAGGCCACCACCGGGCCCGGCAGGGCCTGGTCCAGCAGCGACATCGGCCTGGCCGGCGGCCGGGCCGGGCTGGTCATGTCCCCCTGGGCCAGGAAGAGGACCTCCTGTGGGCCGCCAAAGAGCAGGGTCCCCAGCGGTGGGCCGGGGGTCGCCGGCAGCACCGGCAGCCCGGTCACCGGGTCCAGCGCCAGCCATGTCTCCCCGATGGCGGTGATGGCCCGGCCGGGGGGCAGGCCGGGCAGGTCCTCGGCCTCCGGCTCGGCCAGCCTGGCGCGCGGAAGGACCAGCCCATCCGGGCGACACACCCCGGCCACCAGGGCGAAGCCCTCGGAGCAGGCCTCCACACAGCGGGTCGTCCCGTCGGGGCCGCTGGCCTCCGGGATCCGGTGCCACGCACACACGAGGCAATGGCGGGCGGAGCATGTCTGGCAGCCGGTGCTCGAGCAGGGGGAGCATTGGTGCTCGGGATTGGACATGGGATAGTCCTCTGGGCCGGGCGAGGGGGCCGGGCGAGGGGGCGGCGGGGGGGGGTCAGCACGGGCAAAAGACACATGGGCAGGGTCCGGTCAATGGGGGGGGGGGGGGTGGCCAGGGCCAGGCGGGGGAGCGAGCGCGCGGCCGGGCCCGCCCGGTGGGGGCCAGCGAGGCGGTCCCGGAAAAGGAGGCAGGCAGCCAGGGAGCACAGGCCAGCCCGGCGGCCCGGGGCCGACCGAGGGCCGGCGCCGCCCTGGCGCCAGGTCCGGCCGGCGGCATGGGGGCGTACCGTCCGAGCGCTCCAGTTGCCAGTTATCGACGCAGCCCGGGCACAGGTGATCCGACGACACGTAGGGCGATGGGAAGTGCCCGGTGAGGCATCGCCAGCCCGGCGCATTCGGCGAGATGGTCGACTCGTTGTCGCACTGGATGCTGCGGTCGGTGGAGCAGCCGAACTCCCGGGGCTCGAAGAGCACGGTCTTGTTGAAGACCAGCGCCCACAGGCCGGCGGCCTGGGGCACGGCCAGGTGGGCCAGCTGCAGCCCGTCCAGCGCATAGGCCGTCGAGGGCAGCACCACCCGGCGCCAGGAGATGTCATTGGCCAGGAGGTCCCCGCGCCAGACCCGGTCGCGGCGGTCCGCCGCCCCGGGGGCCAAGATCAGGAACCAGGGCAGCGCCTCGATCATGGACGCGGCCGGCGGGGCCAAGATCCGGGCCCCGGCCGCCGGCACCCCGGCCGGCAGGCTGGTCAAGATGGTGCCCGCCGACCCGGTCGTGTCGTAGCAGGAGAAGATGTAGAGGTTGCCGGTGTCCAGCAGGAGCAGGATGTCCGCGTCAGCCGGGCAGGCGGCCGCCGGCGAGGCCAGTCGCGTGGCGGCCAGACTGATGATGGCCCCGGGCAGGGGGGCCTGGTAGGTTTGCACGGCGCGGTCCGAGAGCGAGAGGGAAAGGTACATGATCACACTTCCGTTGGCCAGGTAGAAACGCTGCCCGCCGCCGGCGGCCGCCGACAGGCGCTGCGACGGCGACATCTCAAAGGCATACACAACGTCGAGTGCCTCCTCGCTGAGGATGGCCAGGAAGCCCTGCGGCGATGGGCCATCGGCCCCGGCGACCCCGAGCAGGGTCACCGACATGGCGGATGAGGCCGCCGCCGCCAGCACCTGGGCATCCGCCGCCGGCAGGGCCCGCCTCTCGGGCCGGGTGTAGAAGCCCACCCCGTCGGTCGTGCACTGGATGACCATGGGCAGGGGGCTGCCAGCCACCGGGACAAGCATGGGATGCGAGCCGGCCCCGAAGCCGGTCGCCGGGTTGACCAGGATCTCGGCTGCCGGGCCGAAGAAGGCTCCCCAGCGGATTTCCGGCGACTCGTCCAGGAAGACCGACTGGTGGTGCAGGCGGAATTCCCGGCTTCCGCCCGGGAGCCCGGCCAGGGAGTGCGCCCCGGGGTTGGTGACGAAGGTCACCTGGCTCGGCGTCTGGATGACCTCGTGCGGGGCACTGTACAGGAAGAGGTCCTGCGCGGTGGTCAGGGCCGCGCAGCATAGCGCCAGGAGCAGCGCTCGCAGCATCGGCCCCATGCGATCTGCGCCAGCTGCCGAGGGCATGGGGCGGGTGGGGGGAGGCGAGCCAAAAGCAGGGGCGAGGGGGGCGAGGGGGGCGAGGGGGGAGCACGGCGCGGAGCGGAGGGAGGGACAGAGCAGGCAGAGGGGCCGCGGCTCGGTGGTGGCGCGGCAGCCGGTGGATACCGGCCTCGGGGCGGGGCTTTTGTGCCATCCCGGCGCCGGTCGAGTCGTGCGGCAGTGCGGGCCACCCGGAGGCGCGGCCGGCGGAGGGGGGCCCCCCGCGGCGCCGGCGTCTAAACATGTGGCCCGGGCTTCTCTTCGCATCCGACCCGCCCCGGCCTCCGGACATCCGACCCGCCCTTCCCCTCGCCTCACCACCAAGGGGGGGGGCGGGGGGGTGCTCGGAGCAGGGGCCGTGGGGGCCGGACGCCCGAGCGAACGCCCCCGGCAGGAGGGCCCCGGAGCGCCGGGCGAAGGGCCCGAGTTGCTTTCGGCCCGGCAGCCAGTGTGACTCGAGACGAAGGGGGGGGGCGGGGGGCGCGGGCGCGCCGCCGTTCGGTCCCGAACACCCCGGGCCCGGGCTAGCTCGCAGGGGGCCGCGCGTGGGCGCGCCCCCGCCGAACAGTCATCCCAGGGTCGAGGCGCGCCAAGATGGCGAGGGACCCCGGTCGGCGCGGCGGCAAGCGAGCCTGGGGGGGGGGGGGGCACGTACACGTTCCAGCGCCGGGGCGTGCCCCGTTCCCCGGCCCGACGGGGCTCAAACGTGCTTGGCACGCGGGCCCGCCCGGAACCGAGCGCCCGCGCCCCGGACGAAACAACAACAAACCTAATTGGCAGAAGATGGGACCCCCAGGCGAATATTGTTCGACGAGGCGGCGCAACTGCCGGCGCATGATCGCCCAAAAGTGCGCCTCTGCCAGGGGACCTGGAGGTTGCGTAACTGGCCCCTTAACTGGCATGGGCTCGGTCGGCCGGCGGGGGAGCCCGTGTGACCGCCGCCGCCGCCGCCCGTGCGTCCGGCAAGGGCCCGGCGCGTTGGGTGTGGCGCATAAATGCGGCGTACCAGGTGCCGGCGCTCCGGGAAGCTGCCAGCCCATGCCGGACGCACGGGGCCTTGCCGGAGGCCCGCCATGCGGGGCTGTGGCCGATGTTTGCGTCCCGCCCCCCCCCCCTTGAGGCTCCCCTCGGCCGCCTCTCCGGTGCCGCAGGCGCGCGGGCCCTGGTAGGCCGACGGGGTGGGTGGATGCGGCCTTTCTCCGGAGGGGACACGCGCTGGTGGGGCACGGCCCGTCGGGCGGGCTGCCGCCGGAGGTATGGCGATCTGCGATGCTGGGGCCCGTGGCGCGCGTGCGCGCGTGTGTGTGCCCCCTGCTCGAGTGTCGGACCCCGGCGCCACGTAGCGCGGCCCGGCGGGCAGGGGCCGCTGCGTCTCGCTGCGGACAGCTGTCGCAGGCGCCCGGTGCGGCACCCGAGCCGTGGCTCGAGGGCAACGAGGATGCTCGATCGGGGCACATGGTCGCGCGGCCGGACGCGGCGTCCTGGTCCAGGGCCTCGGTTCGGCCGCGACCAGGGGCGCCCGGACCGAGGAGGGGGGCGCCTCCTCGGTGGCTGCGCCGGAGTGGTGACCCCGGCCTGTTGGCGTGTGTCTCCGGCGACCGGGCCGCGCTTGCGACGCGCAGGCGAGCCCGCCTCGCGCGCCGTGCAGCACCCCTCCCGCCGAGCCCGAGCACATGAGCCCATTCCCAAGCCACAGCCGTATGCCGCACACGTGGGACCGACCATCCCCGGGGATGGGCGTCGGCCGTGGACTGCCCGAGCAGCGGCCGTGAAGAGGCCCGGCCACCTTCGCTCATGGGGTAGGAGTGTGTTTATTGAGGCGGGCAGGGGGCATGCGCGCCAAGAGAGGGAGAGAGAGGGGGAGAGAGAGATAGGGAGAGGGGGAGAGAGAGAAGGAGAGAGAGGGAGAGAGAGAGAGAGAGAGAGAGAGAGAGAGAGAGAGAGAGAGAGAGAGAGAGAGAGAGAGAGAGAGAGAGAAGGGGAGACAGAGGCAGAGTGGGCCTACTGGCCAAGGCCGCCCGCTGCCACGAAGAACATGACGCACCGCTGGCGCAGGGCACCCGCACTCGGCCGTTGGCCGGCATCGGTCTGCCAGCTTGCGTGCACAAGATCCCCCATGTCCGGGGACAGGGCCGATGTGCTTGGGCGGGAGCCGGCCTGTACGGCGGATACAATCCCCTGCATGTCCATGTTTGGCCAGGGGACCGCGCGCGTGAGGCACTCCAGCAGCATCACCGCCGCCGAGTACACGTCCGCCGGCAGGAAGGCCGCCCGGTCCAGGGCCACGCCCCGCTGGAAGGCGCCGATCACCTCGGGCGCCGCGTACCGCACGGTCATGGCATTCAGCTCGGGCATGGTGCTGATGAGGACCGACGACCGGTCGGCGCTCAGGTTCCG
>NW_009242980.1:609170-610650 GCF_000388065.1 Fonticula alba | reverse complement strand
TGGGTCCCGGCGCCCAGCTGCTCGTCCAGCGGCCGGAAGTCCGTGTCGACACCGACCAGGATGGCCCCGGGCAGGGCCAGCTCCACGATGGTGTTCAGCATGGTGGCGTCCTCGGCGTCCAGGTCCTTCGGGGCCGCGGGCCCGGGCCGCTGGCGATGGCGCACAAGGAAGACCACCGCCACGATCACCAGGCCCAGCAGCAGGACCAGCCCCATGGATAGGCCCACGGCCAGGCCGACGCGCGAGCTGGGCGAGCCCGGGGATTGCGTGCAATCCCTCGGGCCGGGGCCGTGACAGGTCGCGCACTTCGCGTGGCAGTGCTCGCACGCCGGGACGGCCGCGTCGGCGTCGGCGGCGAAGGTCCCGCGCGGGCACTCGCCCACGCAAAGGGCACCGTCCAGCAGGAGGAGCCCGGGCTCGCAGGCCAGGCACCGCTGCATCTCCGGACAGAGGAGCTGCCCATCGGCCTGGACCTCGCACCCGGCCTGCGCCCGGCCGGCCGCACACCGGTCGCACCCGGCGGCGCAGCTCAGGCACACCCCCTCAAAGGGCGCGGTGTGGCCCGGGCACGAGCCGACACACAGCCCGGTGTCCACGACCAGCACCCCGGCCGGGCAGCCGGTGCACCGGTCCGCGCGCTGGGCGCACGTCGTGCAGGACACATCGCACGCATGGCACGAGCCCGACCCCTCGGGCGCATACTCCCCGGCCGGGCAGGCCCGGTGGCAGCGGCCATCCGAAAGGACATGGCCGCCCTCGCAGGCGGAGCACCGGGCCGCGCAGTCGGCGCCCACCGTCTGGCAGGCGGCGCAATTCCCGCCGCAGGCCATACACCGCCCGGAGGAGGGGCACCCGTGCCAGCCGGCCGGGCAGTCTGCGCCGCAGCCCCCGGCAGGGTCGAGGAAGTCCCCGGGCCGGCAGCCGGTGCAGGCGCCCGGGCCGGCACACGTGGTGCACGGCGCCTGGCACCGATGGCAGGCCCCGGCCTCGGCATAGAAGCCCCCCGGGCAGGCGCCCAGGCAGGCGCCGTCATACACGACCCGGCCTTCGGGGCAGCCGGTGCATTGCGTGCTGCCGGGCCCGGTGCATGTGCCGCAGAAGGCGCTGCACGGCGCGCAGGAGCCATTCAGCTGGAAGGTGCCATCCGGGCAGGCGGCGTAGCAGCGCCCATTCATGGACAGCGGGGTGTCCGGCTTGCAGGTGAGGCAGTGCTCCGGCCCCGGGCCGTGGCATGTCGCGCAGGTGCCATGGCACGCGGAGCACAGCCCGCCCAGGGACGAGCTCCCGGCCGGGCACTCGGCCACGCAGTCCGGGCTGGCCAGCAGCCAGCCCCGCTCGCACAGGGCGCAGGTGGCCGGCTGGTCGGGGCAGCTGGCGCAGCGAGACCCGCAGGGGCTGCACCCGGCGCCCGAGGCATTGTAGCCCACCGGGCAGGCCGGCACGCAGCGCATGGGCGACGCCCCGGCCGGCAGGGCCAGCA
>NW_009242980.1:602633-608955 GCF_000388065.1 Fonticula alba | reverse complement strand
GCACAGGGAGGCCTGCCCGGCATCGGTGGCCAGGAAGACCAGCCCCGGCCGGCAGGCGGCGCAGCTGGTGGCATTGTCGCAGGCGGCGCACGATGGATGGCACGCCTGGCACAGGCCCGCATCGGAGTGCCGGAAGAAGCCCTGCCGACAGGCGGCACACGAGTTGTCCTGGCTGCACGCCTGGCAATTGGCCGGGCAGGGGACACACTGCCGCGAGGCGGGATCCGGCCAGGTGCCTTCCGGGCAGGCCAGGCCGCAGGTCCCGTAAAAAAGCCACCGCCCGGCCGGGCAGCTGGTGCAGGCCCCCATGTCCCCGGGGACCACGCATGCGGCACAGGACTCGTGGCAGGGGTGGCACCGGTCGGAGGCCGGCTGGCCCGGGTCCCGGGCGAAGCCGGCCCGGCAGCGGGAGCACAGGTAGGCCCCGTGCTCGGGCTGGAAGCCGCACGCTTGGCAGCTGGAGTGGCAGCCGCACATGCTGCTGGAGTCGCGGTGCAGGCCCGCCGGGCAGGCCGACAGGCAGACGTCCGGCGCCTCGGGCATGCGCGCCCGGCACATGGTGCAGCTGTGCGGGCCGGAGTCATAGCAGCCGAGGCACACCGGGTCGCAGGCCCGGCACTCCAGGCCATACGTGCCGTGGAGGCAGTTGCCGGCCAGGGAAAACTCCACCAGGCCCGCCGTCGGCGACAGGAAGACCATGGCCATGGCGGTGCCCGGGTCGTCGTGCAGCGAGTCCCGGCCGGAGGCCCGGGCCACGGCCTGCTGCCAGAGCTGGTCGCCGGGCGCCAGGCGCAGGTGCTCCGGCAGCAGACGGAAGATGGCCGGCAGCAGGGTGCACGGGCCGGCCGGGCCGCCGGTGCACCGGAGCAGCGACACCCCGAGCACATGGCCCGTCATCATCAGCAGGGCGCTCGGGTACTCCGGGCCGGTGGCCTCCAGGGGCAGGGCCTGGAACCGGGCCTCCGCCAGGCCGGGCCCCAGGTCGTAGGGGATCCGGCCGAGGTCCAGCCGGGTGGCCAGCAGGTTGGCCGACCGGCCGGATGGCAGCATGTCCCCCGGCAGGTGGAGGACATGCCAATGGTAGTCCAGGGTCTGGGCCAGGAAGAGCTCCGGGGCCCGGGCCCCGCCGCAGGGCAGCAGCACCGGGAAGACCTCGGTATTCCACCGGTAATTGGCCAGCAGCCGGCCGGAGTACATGTCCACGCGCGAGTCGGTGTGGTCCATGGCGCGGAGGATGGCCGAGGTCCGGTCCTGGCCCAGGGCCAGGATCATCCAGTCGCCGGCCGGGCCGGGGATGCTCGACCGGCCGGCCGCCATGCCCGGCAGCAGGACCATGGCATTGGCGCTGTGCCAGGTGACCTCAAAGCGTCGGAGCTCCGGCGCCGCGCGGAGCAGCATCACCGATGCCCCGTCGAGGCTGATGGCCACATGCTGGGCGTCCAGCCGGCGGAGGTCCCGACACCGGTCGGTGTTGAGGGCCTTCGCCGATGCCGGCCCGGGCACAAGGCAGGAGAGCGGCTCCCCGGCCGGGGGGGTGCACTCGAGCCACACCTCGCTGATGGTGCCGCCCGCGTTGCACAGGACCTGGCCCGCGAGCAGCATGCCCTCATGCCAGAAGGGGCCCACCTCGATCATGGCGGTGACCGCGTGCGGGAGCGGGTCCCGGAGGAGGTGCATCGGCCGCAGGGCCGGCTTGTACGGGTTGCCGATGTGCTGGCCCGGCAGCAGCAGGCTTTCGTGGGTGCTGGTAAACAGCAGGACCCCCTGGCCGAGGGGGGGCAGCCTGGCCGGGGGGGACGTCAGCCGGGGCAGCTGGGAGCCCGGGTCCAGGGTCAGCCGGGTTTCCCCGATCCCGGTGACCTGGGCCCCGGCCGGCAGGCCGGGCAGCTGCTCCGCCGCCGGCTGCGAGAGGAACACCGGCGGCAGGATGTCATCCACCGGGTGGCAGGCATTGGTGCCCTGGGTGAAGCCACTCGAGCAGGAGGCCACGCATGCGGTTTGGCCATCGGGGCCGCTGGGCTCCAGGAGCAGGCCCTCGGCGCACATGAGGCAGTGCTGTGCATTGCATACCCGGCAGTCGGCCTGCCGGCATGGCCGGCACGTGTGGCGGCTGTCGGCGAAGGGCGGCTCGCCTGGGTGTCCGGCGGGGCGGGGCAGGTCGGGACATGGCGGGACATGGCGGGACATGGCGGGACATGGCGGGACATGGCGGGACAGAGCGGGATAGAGCGGGATAGAGCGGAACCGAGCGGGACGTGATGGGACGGAGCGGGACAGGGCGGGGCAGGGCGGGACAGAGCGGGACAGAGCGGGGCAGAGCGGAGGGAGAGCCGTCAGGGAATCTGGCGGGAAATCCGGCGGGGAATCCCGCAGGCCGGGGCCAGGGGCAAGAGGAGGGCGGGCGCGCCCGACGCACCGACCGGTCGATCCAGGTAGAACCCCTCGCGGCAGCCGGCACACAGCTGGTCCGGCGAGACGAAAGGCGACTCGGCCTGGCCCGGGGCGCAGGCCCAGCCGCGTGGCTGCCCGCTGTCCATACCATCCCCATCGCACACGATGCTCGGGTCGGCATGGCAGCCGAAGGCCTGCGAGTCGAAGAGCGCCACATTTGCCGCCGCCAGGGTCCACCGGCCGGGGCCGGTGCCCGACGTCCGGAGGCGGAGCAGGTCCAGCCGCTCGAAGTCCGGCACGCTGCGCGGCGGCACCACCCGGCGCCAGGTGACCCCCACCAGGGCATCGATGTCCCCCTGCCAGAGGGTGCCCGATGCGCCGGGCCCCGGGGCCGAGGGGGCATCGACATAGAAGATCCGGGGGAAGGCGTCGTGCATGGCCCGGGCCGGGGGCCCGAGCAGCCGGCCCTGGCCCGACGCGCCCGGCGGCAGGCCCAGCTGCAGGATCCGCTGCTTGTCGGTCAGGAAGCAGGTCAGCAGCACCAGCCGGGCCTCATCCTCCATCAGGACCAGGTCGCTGGATGCCGGGCAGTCATCGGCCGAGGAGACAATCCGCGAGGCCAGCATCTGGGACACCAGGCCCGACATGTGCATTTGGCTGATGGCCACGGCCTCCGGCATGTCGTGCCGCAGGAGCATGACACACGTGCCGGAGGCCAGGAAGAAGGTCGGCCCGGGCCCCGGGGCCGCCAGCACCACCGACCCGAGCAGCGGCTCGATCAAGTGCACCGGCAGCACCTCCAGCCCGCCGGCCGACAGCCTGGCCAGGAAGACATCGTGCGGCCCGGCCGACGGGCCGGCCACCCCGAGCAGGAGGGCCTGGCTGGCGGCCACCGCGATCCCGGCCAGCAGCCGGGAGTCCGCCTGGGGGAAGGGGTGCTCGGTGCTCTGGTCGAAGAGGGCCACCCACAGGGGGCTGTACTCGACCAGGACCGGCTTCAGGCCGGGGCCCTCCTGCGGCAGGTACATGATCGGCAGGGTGTCGGGGTTGCCGCGCCGCGGGCTGCTGTGGTACCGGAGGCCGATGTCCTGCAGGAAGGACCCCCACCGGACCTCGGCCACCGGGTGCAGCGGGTCCACCTGGCGCAGGTGCGTGATGAGCGTCGCCGCCGAGCGGACGCTCACCTGCGACGGCTCCCCGGGGGCGGTGTGGCTGACGGTCCGCGAGTTGGGGCTCAGGTGCAGCGGGTGCGCCGCCGCGTGGAGGTATACATTCGGCCCGAAGGCCGGGCTGGCGCCGGCCCCCGGCCAGGGCAGCAGGGCCAGCAGGGCCACCAGCAGCGCCGCCAGCACGGGCATCGGTGCGCGCGGCCGGGTGCGGGCGAGGCGCGTGGAGGGGGCCTCCGGGTGCAGTGCGCGTGTGCGTGTGAGAACGAGGGGTGGGCGGGTGGGTGGCGAGGGGCTGCCGGAACCATGGTGCCAGGGGGGCGGCGAATGCCGGGGCAATGGCGGCCCCTTTGACTGTGGGGTCCCGAGCCCGCCGGCGGGTGGCCTCGGGCCGCGGGCGCACGGGCCGTGGTCCCCCTGCGGGAGCCCGCCCGGCGTTGTGCCCGGGCCGGGGGCTGGGGCCGGCAGGGGCACATTCGTTGGCAGCACCAGGGCGTCCGCGCCGCGCGCCGGCCGGTACCAGGCAGGCGCGAGGGGGCCCCCGGCGGCCGGCAATAAGGCGGGCGCACTGCCGGGGGCGCCTGCCCCCCTTGCGGGGGTCTGCCTGGGGGCGGCGATCGGGCCCGGAGCCGGGCCGAAGCCCATGGCCCCCCCCCCCCCCCCCGGGGGGGCAGGCCCCTCGGCGACAAACGGCGGAGGTGCCCGGTCGGCAGGGGGGATGGCGAGACCCCGGGTCGGCCGGCGCCTCCGGACGCAAAGACCCACCCCGGGCAGCATGCCGCCCAGTGGGCTGGGCCAGGGGAAAAGTCGGTCGCCGCCGGGGGGCGCCCGCGTCGAAAGGCGGCCCCGGCCCGGGCGCCAATTCCCGCTCGGGCCTCGGCCACAGGCCGGCGGTGCCCTCGGCAAGGACACCGGCCAGGACCAGCCGCTCGGTGGGGGCAGGCGTGGCGGTGCCCCCCGGCTCGAGGAGGCATGTGGGCAAGCGCCGGACCGCACACCGCGGACCGGCCAAGGGGGGCCGCATCCACCGGCGGGCGCGGGGGCCGCTCGGCGGTGCGACGCCTGAGGCCCGCGCGGGGCCCGACGCCACGCCCTCTGGCGGGCCGACCGAAGGGGGCTGCGTACTTTGCGTGGCCCGGGCGCGCCCCGCGCCGAAGGCCCCACACCCGAAGGATGGCCTCGGCCTGCCGAGGGCATGCGTCGGCCCATGCCCGGCGCGGCCATTGCCCCAGCGCACCGCACCGCACCGCACCGCACCGCGGGCCCTGCCACAAGACCACGCCATCCGGGCTGCCGGCCAGGCCAGGCCGCGGTCCTGCCCCGTGCGAGACCGGGGCCCGCGTCCGCCCGGGAGTGCCGGCGCCGGCGCCCGGTCCCCGCCGGACGATCCCGGCTCGGTAGGCCGGTGGCGACCGGGGAGCACCGGCGCCCGGCACGGGCACGCGGCCAGCATGGCCAAGCCCCACCGGGGGCCTGGCGAGTGGCAGGTCCCCGCTGCTGTTGCTGCTGCTGCTGCTGCTGCTGCTGCTGCTGCTGCTGCTGCTGCTGCTGCTGCTGCTGCTGCTGCTGCTGCTGCTGCTGCTGCTGCTGCTGCTGCTCCAGGAGTGACACACGAAGAGCCGGGCCCCCCGCCGGAGCCCGCGGCCCCGGAGCCCACAGGCAGCGCCCGCGGCTGGGGCTCAGCTCCAGCCTGCTGGGCTCCTGGCACCCCCCCGGCGAGAGGCCCGCCCATGACGAGACACCTCGAGCTCGGGTCCGCCAGCAGCAGGGGCACCACCAGCAGGCCGGCCTGTGGCATGTGGCCCGGGGGGGGGATGGCCCACGGCGGCACACGGTGCTCGTGCTCGGCCGGGCGCCAGGCAACGCCCCTCCGCGGGCGGGTCCCGGTGCCTAGCCGGCACGCGCGCGCGCGTACCTATGCCACCCACCCCCCATGGTCCCAGGCACTCTCGTTCCATGCACCTGACGCCAGCCGACATGAGGAGAAGAAACACCCGACAAAATGGCGGAGCGCGGGAGTTGCTCCATGGCGGCGGCGGGCTCCCTGCACAGCGATTCCAGAACGCACCCTGCCTGGCCCCGGGAGAAACCCTAATCCGAGACGGTCATGCGGCAGGATCATGTGCTCGAGAGATGGAGCTCCAGAACGGCCCGCAGGGCGACCCTCCGCCGCTGGGGGAGCCTGACACACCCCCGGCGACATGCGCATGTCGCGCGTGTGTGGCTGGCGGCCGGCAGGACATGATGCATCCCGTGTGCGAGCGCGCACACATTGTGCATTCTGCAAAGCGAGGGTGGGGAAGGGGTTTATTGGAGAGGCGAGCTGGGCAACCTCAGGGCGATGGCGAAAGGAGACCGCCAGCCGCCACAAAGAGCATGGCGCACTGCTGGCGGAAGGACGCGGCAAGCGGCCGCCGGCCAGCGTCAGCCTGCCAGGCGGCGGCCACCAAATCACCGGCATTGGAAAAGGCACCGCTCGTGGGGAGGGCTCCGCTGTCTGGACGGGAGCCCGACTGCACGGCGGCCAGGATGCCCTGCATGTCCAGGTCCGGCCAGGGGACCGCGCGCGTGAGGCACTCCAGCAGCATGACCGCCGCGCTGAAGATGTCCGCCGGCAGGAAGGCCGCCCGGTCCAGGGCCACGCCCCGCTGGAAGGCGCCGATCACCTCCGGCGCCGCGTACCGCACGGTCATGGCATTCAGCTCGGGCATGGTGCTGATGAGGACCGACGACCGGTCGGCGCTCAGGTTCCGCGAGGTGCCCAG
>NW_009242980.1:598765-600278 GCF_000388065.1 Fonticula alba | reverse complement strand
TAGACACTCGCTTGGGTCCCGGCGCCGAGGGTCTCGTCCAGCGGCCGGAAGTCCGTGTCCACGCCCACCAGGATGGCCCCGGGCAGGGCCAGCTCCACGATGGTGTTCAGCATGGTGGCGTCCTCGGCGTCCAGGTCCTTCGGGGCGGCGGGCCCGGCCTTGGTGCGCCGGCGGACGCAGAACAACACCAGGAGGATCAGCAGGATCAGCAGCAGCAGCAGGCCCACGGCCAAGCCCACGGCCAGGCCGATGCGTGACGACCGCGGCCCGGAGGCATCCAGGCAGTCGGCCTTCTCCGGGCCGAGGCAAGCCTTGCATTCGGCATGGCAGCCGGCACACGCCCATGGGGAGGCTTCCTGATCGGGGAAGGTGCCGGCCGGGCACTCGGCCACGCAGGACGCCCCGCCGAGCAGGAAGAGCCCGGGCTCGCAGGCCGCACAGCCGAGCACCTCCGGGCAGGCAAGTGACCCGGCCGGGTCGAGGGTGCACCCGGGCTGTGTGGCCGCCGCCTCGCAGCGCTCGCACCCGCCGGAGCACAGCAGGCACACGCCCTCGAGTGGGGCCGACCGCGCCGGGCAGGCGGACAGGCACGTGCCGGTGGCCGTATCCAGCACCCCGTCGAGGCAACCGGTGCACCGGTCGGCAGACTCGAAGCAGCTCCGGCAGCTGGGCCCACAGGGCTGACAAACGGCATCCCCGGCGGCGCTGTACTCGCCGGGTGGGCACGCCGCGCCGCAGGTGCCCGTGACCGGCGACAAGATGAAACCACTCCGGCAGGCGGTGCACCGGGCGGCGCAGGCCGCGTCGGCCGTGGTGCAGGCGCCACAGGTGCTCGGGCACCGGAGGCAGCGCCGGGAGCTGGCACACTCGTGCCACCCCTCCGGGCAGGTGTCCCCGCACAGACCCGCCGGGTCGAGCACGGCCCCCGGAGGGCACTCGGTGCAGGCCCCCGGCGCCTGGCAGGCCAGGCAGCCCGGGTCGCATAGGCGGCAGACGATGCCCCCGGCCCCGGGGCCGTCCTCCGGGAACCATCCCTCCGGGCATGTCTGCACACAGGCCCCAGCATGCAGCGCCCGGCCAGCTGGGCACGCCGTGCACTGGTTCGCCTCGGGCCCGGCGCACGCGGCGCACGTCATGCTACAGGGCACGCACAGTGGGCCGCTCGGGAAGGTGCCCTCCGGGCAGGCGCCATGGCAACGCCCATCCATGTACAGCGGGGTGTCCGGCTTGCAGGTGAGGCACTGCTCCGGCCCCGGGCCGTAGCACGTCGCGCAGCTGCCATGGCACGTGGAGCACAGCCCGCCCAGGGGCGAGCTCCCGGCCGGGCACTCGGCTACGCAGTCCGGGCTGGCCAGCAGCCAGCCCCGCTCGCATAGAGTGCAGGTGTCCGGCTGACCGGGGCAGCTGGAACAGTGCTCCCCGCAGGGGCTGCACCCGGCGCCCGAGGCATTGTAGCCCACCGGGCAGGCCGGCACGCAGCGCATGGGCGACGCCCCGGCCGGCAGGGCCAGCA
>NW_009242980.1:590911-596345 GCF_000388065.1 Fonticula alba | reverse complement strand
GCGCAGGAGGCGTCGCACACGGCGCACCGGCCGGGCCCGGCGAACTCGCCCGCCGCACAGGTGCTCCCGCACAGGGAGGCCTGCCCGGCATCGGTCCCCAGGAAGACCAGTCCCGGCCGGCAGACGGTGCAGTCGGTGGCGCTGGCGCACGAAGCGCACGACCCGTCACACACGTGGCAGACCCCGGCAGCGAGGAAGTGCCGGTCGGCGCACCGCGTGCAGGCGGATGCGCTGGTGCACGCGGCGCAGCCGGCGGCACAGGGGAGACAGCTGCCGGAGGCGCTGTCCGGCCAGAAGCCCGACGGGCAGGCCCCCACGCAAGCCCCCCCAAAGAGCCACGCCAGTGGATGGCACTTGGTGCAAGCACCGGGCTCCATGGGAAGCGTGCACTCGGCGCAGGAGTCATCACAAAGAGAGCAGGACTCGGCGAAGCCGGGGCTGGTGGAGGGAGCATGCCCCGGCTGGCAGGCCATGCACCTGGCCGGCTCGCCGGGCAGCACATTGCACCCGACGCAGCCGAAGCCGCAGCCGCACAGCCCACTCGAGGTGGGCTGCCGACCAGCCGGGCAGCCTGGCAGGCAGGTGCCCGGCGCCTCGGGCAGGGCATGCATGCAGGACAGGCAGTCCCCGGCACCCGGGCCGGCGCATGTCCGGCACAGCGGGTCGCATGCCAGGCAGTCCAGCCCGAAGGAGGCGGGGTCCGGGCAGGCAGCCTCGAAGGCCAGGCGCGTGGGCCCGGCCACCGGGGAAAAGGCCATCAGCGTGAGCACATGCCCGGGGGAGGGGGCCGCGCCCTGGGCAAGGGTCGCCTGGTGGCCGGGCTCCGGCCGGAGGATCACCGGCCCGGAGAAGGCCGGCTGGCCGCTGGTGTGGAAATCCCTCGGCAGGAGGGTTATCGACAGGTGCTGCAGGAGGCAAGCCCCGGGCCCGGGTGGTGAGCCGCCACCCTCCGGGCAGTGGAGGATGGCCAGGCCGACAACCTGGTCGGTGAACATGAACAGGGCCCCCGGCCGGCCGGGGAGCCAGTCCACATCCAAGGCCACAAAGCGCAGCATGCCGGAGGACACCGGCTCCGGCAGCCGGCCCAGCTGCTGGATCCGATGTGCCAGGGCCACCGTCCGCCCGGACGGCAGGACATCCCCCCGGAGCAGGGCAACCTCCCACTGGAGGCCATTGACCCGGGAGAGGACCACCTCGCGCTGGCGCCGGCCCGGCCCGGCGGTGCGCAGGAAGTTCACCCCCTGCCACGAGTGGGGCACATCCAGCAGTTGAGTCTGGGTGACGGCCTGGCGCGAGTCGCCGGTCAGCAGGTCCAGCGGCGTGACCGACGGGTACTGCGTCAGGCCGATGGTGAGAATCCAATCGCGAATGGGCGACACGACGGCCTCCCACCGGCCGGGCTCCGGCGGCAGGAACACCGCGTCCATCCCGTCGAAGGAGTGGATGCGCACGCTGCTGTACGGGTCGAAGACCACCAGCGACATGAAATTGGTCGAGGAGAAGATCAAAATGCGACGATCATCGACGCGCCGCAAATCCCGACACCCATAGACCGAAATCATGTTGTGGGAAAAGTGCCCCGGCGAGCAGACGGCATTCTCCGAGCCGGGGTCCACCACGCAGGTGAGCTTGCCGACTTGGACATTTTGCGAGCGCGGGCAGAAGACGAAGTTCAACTCGGCCTCCGTGCCCCGCACCAGGGGGCCCACCTCCATGAAGGCCTCGACATTCGACAGGGAGTCCAGGCCCAGCGGCGGGATGGCCACCGGGGCCGGCTTCTCCGAGGACGAGGGGCCAATGCTGGCGGAGGTTGTCAACAGCGGCTGGCCAGCCTGGAAGAAGAGCAGCACCCCGGAGCGCCGGGCTCCGGGATTGAGCACCGCCTCGGCCGGGATGTAGGTCGTCCCGTCGGCCGGGCTGACCACCAGGTGCGTGTCGGCCAGGGCCAGGAGAAATCGATTGGCAGCCGGCACCGGGCCCAGTTCTTCGGGAGCCGCCTCGGTCAGCAGCGTATCCGCCTGGGGCCGCGACTGGGGATCCGGCTGACAGGTCCCGGCGACCGAGGCGAAACCCGACGGGCAGTCTGGCAGGCAGGCCATGCCGGAGGGGGCCAACACCAACGGGCCATCGCAGAGGAGACAGCGATCCGGGCCGTCGCATGTGCGGCAGTTATCGATGCAGGGCTGACAGGGCCGGCCGGCTGGCGAGCCGCACCCACAGCAGCCAGGGTGACGCGTGGTCCGGGCAAACTCGGGTTAGATAGAGAGGAGGCCGGTGGCGGCGGTGGCGGCGGTGGCGGCGGTGGCAGTAACAAAACCAGCGGCACCAGCGGCGCCAGCGGCACCAGGCAGGCGAGCATACCGACGCACGGGAATTTCGATCGAGGTAGAAGCCATCGACACAGCCGTCGCACAGGCGGCCGGCCGCGCTGAAGGGCGACATGGCCCGGTCCGGGGCACATATCCACCCCAGGGGGGACCTTTCGATGGTGCTGGCCGAGTCGCAGACAATGGTCGGGTCCTGGGCGCAGTGGAAGTCCACCGAGTCGAAGTGCACCACGCCATCCGACTGGAGCAGCCACTTGGTGAGGCCCCTGGGCGCGGCCAGGCGAACGAGGCTGGCCGTTGCCAGGGCGCTGGTGCCGCGCGATGGCAAGTGCACCCGGCGCCAGGAGAAGGACGACTGCCGTACGTCCGCCTGCCAGAGCCCCATGCTGAGGCTGGGCCCGGCCAAGGGGGCCACATAGTAGAGGAGAAACAGGGGGCTGGTGTTGGAGTGGATGTCGGGATTGAGGAAGCGCCCGGGGACGCCGGCCTCCGGCGGGAGGAACCCCGTGAGGGTTGCCTGCTGCGAGCCGGCCGGGAAGTCGAAGCACGGCCGGACTTCGACCCGGCCGTCGGAAAACAACAACACCAGGTCGCCGCCCGGGCAGTTGGAAATATCGCTCACGAGGAAGGACACGACCAGGCCTCGGACATCCTCCCCCAGCGGGAGGGACACCGAGGAACCGGGAGACTGGACCGGCAGCGGCACATGGTGGATGTTCCCGTCGAAGTAGACATAGTAGGAGGCCGGCTTGCCGGGGACGGCCAGCACCGGGTCCGCGTCTCGCGGCACCTGGAACACCGACAAAAAGCTCGACATCCCGGATCGCGGCAGATGCATCTCCAGCAGGTTGCGCGGCAGGAGCGGGTCGGGGGTGGCCAGCAGCAGCAGGCTGGCAGTGTTGATGCCGGCCGCTTGGCCGGCCAGCACCTTGGTCAGGGGGGCCGGCCAGGCGAAGAATTGGGTCGACTCCATCATGGCCACCTGGGCCGTGTTGTATTCGACCACCAGCGGCGTGCTGATGCCGGGGGCCGGGAGGACCATCAGCGAGAAGGGGGCCGAAAGGGGGTCCCGTGGCCGGACCAGCATGTCGACTTGGTATGCCTCGAAGTAGGGGCCCCAGCGGAGCTCCTCCACGACGGCCGTGCTGTCGGCCGAGCGAATGATTTCCAGCATCGAGGAGCTGGGCTGGGTGAGAGCCAGGGACATTTGCCCGGGCTGCGTGACGAAGGCCACGGCCCGGTCCATGGTACTGGCGTTTAGCAGCCCCGCATGGAGGAAGAGGTCCGCCTGCGAGCGAACCCCCTCGGCGAGGGCCAGCAAGAGCGCCACAAGAAGCAGGACCGTCGTCAGGCCGGCGCCCGGCGCCGGAGGCGCGCCCCGCGTCCGGCCCATGGCGCGGTGCGTGGACACAGCGGCGGTCAGCCCGGGAGAGGGGCCGATGGAAGGAGCGGGCGCGAGGCGGTGAGGGGGGGGGGGGGGGGGGGGGGGGGGGGGGGGGGGGGGGGGAGGGGGGGGGCGATGCCAGGGGAGATTGGCCCGGTCCCGGCCCCTTCCCCGGCCGGGCTACGTGGCCATATAGCCCCGGCTGCTCGCACGGGGGGACCCACCCGGGCCGGCGCCGAGGCAGGCCCGGGTCAGGGGCGTGGGGAGAAGCCCGGGGATTTTTTCCCGGCCCCGGGGACGGCCCAGCCGACGGGGGTGGCCGACGGGGCCCGGCCCGGGAGCCAGGACGCGCCTTGGCGGGGACCTTCGCCGGCGTCTCGCCATGCTGGTGGGTCCGGTCATTGGACCGCGGGTGGCATCGGCCCCGGATCGGGGCCGGGAGGTGGCCGGAATCTTGGGCCGGCGATTTCCCCCGCCCGGGAGCCGGCCGGCCGGCCGAGCGAGAAAGCGAGCCCCCCAGGGCCAGGGGGGCCCCGCGCGCGGGGGTGGTGGCGGTGGTGGCGGCCAGCCCCCGGCCCGGCTCCGGGCAGCGTCGGCCGGCCCCGCCCGTGGCGACTGCCGGCAAGGCGCCGCGCGCCCCCGGGCCCGGGTGACCTGGGGACCGCCGGGGGGGGGGCTTGCGAAGGAAAGGCCTGCGGATATCGCTCGCTTTTCCCGGAGGCCGGCCGCCCCCCGCCGGCGGGTGCGAGAGGGGGCCCCTCGGCACGCGGAAGCCGTGCGGACCCCCCGCAAGCCTCCGCCGCAATATGGCCACCGACATGGGACATAATGTGTGAAAAGGCTCGCCGGCCACGCGGGGGCCGGGCTTCGTTCGGGCCCCGGGCCGAAGAGTTGGCAGTCGGTTATGGAACCACCCGCCGGCAAGCCCCGGGGGGGGGGGGTCGCGCCCTCGCGCCCGGCCAGGGGGCCCCCTGCGTCCCATCCGGCCGGGGCAGCGGGGCGCACGCGGATGGGGGGGGGGGTGTTGTGCGCCGCCCATGTACGGTGAGCGATCCGCGGGGCCGGGGGCATGTTTCGGACGGGCGCCCCTGCGCCCGGGCGACCTGGGATCCATGCGTGGGTGGCCGCCGGGCGGGATGCTCCGGATGCGGGGGGGGGGGGGGGGAACCTGTATGGGGTGGCACCGCGGCCGGCGTGCGTGCGTGCGAGCTCCGGCCCCCGCCGCCGGGGCCCTCCGGTGCCGGTGCGCGGTGCGCCCGACGGGCGCCCGCACAAAAGGCCCCCCTGCGGCCGGAAGTGCACCCACGCGCCGACAGGCGGGGCGAGGGGCAGAACGCCGAGAAGCCCTGCCGCCGGCGCGTGGACAGCGCCGTCGCCGCAGGCACCGCCGATACTCGCACCATGGCATGGGCCGCCGGGGCCCGGCCGGGACCAACGCCAGGCGCCGGCCGGGAGAACCATCCGCCTGGCCGTGCCCCACGCCTGGCTGGCATGCGGAGGACGGGGCGGCGGCCTGGCGCCCGGGCCGCGCGCATGCGCCGATCATACGGCGCTATGTGCTGCAAGGATGACGTCCCCCCCCCCCCCGCCGATGTCAGCCATCCCCTGCGGGCGCCCCCTCGACCGATGGGGTCCAGCCACACGCCAGCGAGCGGGCCCGGGCACGCCCGGTGCGAATGCATCACCCGGGCAAGGGCGTCGGCCTGGGAGGGGGCAGAAGAGG
>NW_009242980.1:580625-589061 GCF_000388065.1 Fonticula alba | reverse complement strand
GCCGGCACGCAGCGCATGGGCGACGCCCCGGCCGGCAGGGCCAGCAGATCACCCGGGCAGGCCGGCAGGCACTCGGTGCTCCGGGTCCCGGCGCACTGGTCGCACGACGCATGGCAGGGCAGGCACCGCCCGGCCAGGGCGATGTGCTTCGCGGCGCAGTGCTGCACGCAGTCGCCGTCCTGCAGCACGGCGTCCCGGCACCGCCAGCAGTCCTTGTCCGACGGGCCGTTGCACGTGGCGCACGCCGCGTCGCACGGCAGGCAGGCACCGGAGACACGGTCCCGGTACTGGCCCTCCGGGCAGCCCGACACGCATGCGCCGGCCGACCCGCCGGCCGGCACAAAGTCCAGACCGTCGGCGCAGCTGGCGCACTGGTCGGCGCCGCCCCCGAGGCAGGTGGCGCAGCTCAGGTCGCACGGCTGGCACGACTCATCGGTGGGGTAGGTGCCGGCCGGGCAGGCGCTCACACAGGCGCCGCGTGAGTCGAGGAAGAGCCCCGACTCGCAGGCCAGGCACCGGTCGGCCGTGCACGAGGCGCAGCCCGGCGGGCAGGCCGTGCAGGACCCGGTGCCCCCGGCCGCCGGCGGACCCGAGACCCAGCGGTGCCCAGCCGCGCACACCTGGCAGCCGGTGGCGCTGCCGGCACACAGGGCGCAGGAGGCGTCGCACACGGCACACCGGCCGGGCCCGGCGAACTCGCCCGCCGCACAGGTGCTCCCGCACAGAGAGGCCTGCCCGGCATCGGTCGCCAGGAAGACCAGCCCCGGCCGGCAGGCGGCGCAGCTGGTGGCATTGTCGCACGAAGCGCACGACCCGTCGCACACATGGCAGACCCCGGCAGCGAGGAAGTGCCGGTCGGCGCACCGCGTGCAGGCGGATGCGCCGGTGCACGCGGCGCAGCCGGCCGCACAGGGGAGACAGCTGCCGGAGGCGCTGTCCGGCCAGAAGCCCGACGGGCAGGCCCCCACGCAAGCCCCCCCAAAGAGCCACGCCGATGGATGGCACTTGGTGCAAGCGCCCGGGTTGGCGGACAGGAAGCACTCGGCGCAGGAGCCATCACAGGGGAAGCACTGGTCCGGGTCGGCGCCGTGGGCATCGGGCCCGAGCCCGGGGAGGCATTCGAGGCAGACGTAATCCCCGCCGGCCGCCGGGCCGCAATCCACGCAGGTCGAGTGGCACATGCACTCGCCATCCGGGGCCCGGTGCAGCTTCGGCGGGCAGGATGGCAGGCAGGTGCCCGGGTGGCCGGGCAGCCAAAAGAGGCAGGCCACGCAGTCCTGCGGCCCGGGGCCGGTGCATCCGTCGCACAGCGAGTCGCAGGGCTGGCACTCCGGCTCGAAGGTGCCCCACGCACACGGGCCCGTCAGGACCAGGTCCAGCGTCCCGACCGTCGGCAAATACAGCAGGGCCTCCAGCAGGATGTGCCGGTCGGCCACAGGGGCGGCCCCGGGCCGCGGAATGACCGTGGCCCGGGCCAGCCCCTTCAGCACATCGCCCCCATGCAGGGGGAGGGCGATCACCGAGGCCGGGAGAAGGGCACACGCGCCGCCGGCCCCCGGGCCGGAGGCCGGGCACCGAAGCAGCGACAGCCCAAGCAGGCCGTCGCACAGGAGGAGCAGCCCGGCCGGGGTGTCGGCCCGGCCGGCCGGCATGGGCACCGCCTCGAAGCGGCATGCCTCCTGATTCAGGTCGCCCACGGTGCCCAGGGTGGCCGACAGCGAGGAAAGATTGGTCGGCCGGCCGGCCGGACCGATGTCCCCAGGTGCGTAGATGGCCCGCCAGGTGCCACTTTCGATGGTGGTCAGGACGAGCTGGTGCCCGGGCGACCGGTCGCGCACCGGCAGGAACATCGGCATCCACTTGATGCCGGTGGCCCCGGCAATGTGCACCCCGCCGCCCATGGCCACATAGTGGTGGTTGGCCATGACGGCGGCCAGCGGGGCCGCCACCACGCCCATGGTGAATTCCGACCGGATGAACCACTCGGCCAAGTTGCCGGACCCGGCCCCGGCCGGCCGGGGGATGGTCAGCAGCGGCACCAAGTGCCCCAGGTAGCTGGGGCCGACGGGCCTGAATGTGCCCCCGGCCAGGACCAGCAGCAGGTTGTATGCGTCCGCCTGCGTGGCCAGCACATGCTCCCGGCCCACGGACCGGGCATGCGTGAAGGCGGTCCCCGGCTGCGGGTGCAACTCCAGCGTGGCCACCGAGCAGGGCACATCCCCCGGCATCGGGGCCACCGGCCTCGGGCACTTCATGTACCCGAAGAGGAGCCCAGCGGGCTTGGTGCAGAAGACATAGCCCAGCAGGATGGAGTCTTCCAGCAGGATGGGGCCAACTTCGACCACGCTCGCGAGCAGCGGCCCGCCGGACAGGTCGCTCAGCCTGCTGAGGACCACCGGCGCGGCGCCCGGCTGGGCGACATCCCCCCGCGGCATGAGCCAAGCCTGGCCGTCCGTGTCGAAGAGGATGACCCCGGGGGCCGGGCCGTCCGGGTTGGCCATCGACCCGGCCGGGATGTACGGGTTCCCCTGGGCATCCGGCAGAAGGTGGCTGGCCGTGGCGGCGCTCACCATCCCCGAGATCGGCTCGGCGAAGCTGGCCACGCCCATGGACGCCAGCTCCGAGCTGGCCACCGCTCGGGCAGACGGCTGGCACACGCCAGCCAGCAGGGTGAACCCGGCCGCGCATGTGTCCACGCACACGATGCGCCCGTTCGGGCCGCTGGCTTGCGGGAAGAACCCCGAGGCACACACATGGCACTGGGCAGCCGAGCATGTCAGGCAGTTGGCCTGCGGGCAGAACTTGCAGGTATCTTTGTCCGCGGGGAGGGCAGAGGGCGGCGGACAGCGGCCATCGTGTTGCCAGGCGGGTCAGAAGTTGGCAGCAAAGAGAGCCCGCGCCTGTGCGCAGGGGCGCCGTGGCATGGCCCGCGAGCATGGCCATGGGGGGCCGGCCCGGGTCGGGGTGGAGGGGCGTGTGCGTGCGCGCAGGCGCGTTTGGCCGTCCCCTCGCCTGGGCCTGCCTCGGCGTTTGATCGCCCCCCCCCCCCTCCTCCCCCCCCGCCCCGGGCCCACCGGCACATCCGCCGCCACGCCCGCCCTCGCGAGGACACACGCACCGGAGTCCCGGTCGAGGTACGACCCATCCGGGCAGCCCGAGCACATGCGCCCGAAGTCCAGGAAGGGGGACTGAGTGCGGCCGAGGTTGCAGCTCCACACGGCCGAGCTGGCGGGCGGCTCGGTACAGCGGATCGTGTCGTCGGTGGTACACCCGAAGTCGTCGGAGTCCAGGAAGATGGCCCCATCCTTGCTGGCTACGACCCACTCCTGTCGGCCGGCGGCCAGGCGCATGCGCAACATCTGCAAGGAGTGCATTTCGAAGTAGCTTGAGATGCGCACATCGCGCCAGGGCCCGAAGCCGGCCGGCGAAATGACCGCCCGCCAGAGGACCGGCCTGGGTGGGCTGCTGGACAAGAAGTAGACGAAGCCCATCGGCTCGGCCATGCTCTCGACCGAGGGGTTGAGGAAGTGCCCATCGGGCCCGGCCCCGGCAGGCAGGAGGGCCTCCAGGAGGGCAGACTCACCGGGCTGGGCCGAGAGCGAGTGGCACAGACGTGCCTGGACCCGGCCATCCGAGAAGGCCAGAAGCAGGTCCGTGTCGCAGGCGGCCCCGCCCGGGGCCGGGAGCAGGCGTGTCGACCGCAGGGCAGTCACATCCGGCAGGGGGAGCACGCCAACTTCCCGGACCCCCGACGGATCGGCGGCCACTTCGTGCAGAATGCCATCGCCATAGAGGTAGAAGCTGCGCGGCTGGCCGGCCGGGGCGGCCAGGCTGGGCCCCACGATGGCCGGCACATCCAGCTCCGTCTCCAGCATGACGTTGATGGACAACTGGATGATGATCGGCTGCCGGGGCCCGGTGGCCGGCCCGGCCAGCGCCAGCAGATCCACCGCCGAGGGGGAGCTTGCCAGCGCGGAAAGCACCACAACCGGCGCGCGGAACAGGGCCCAGGCGTCGGGCTGGTCAAAGAAGGCCACCTCCTCGGGGGTGTACTCCACCAGGACCGGATTCTCCGACCCGGCCAGCGGGAGCGCCAGGATTTTCGGCTCGCCGACCAGCGGCGGACGCGGGCGCGAAATCGACAACTTCAGGTGGCGGTCGAAGTACGGGCCCCACCGATGCTCGGTCAGCTCGGCCGAAGGGTGCCACTGCCGGCGGACTTCCATCCACTGAGGCGGATATATCAGCGTGGTCATGGACACATCGGAGGCCGGGGTGAAGAAGCCGACCATGTTGTTCTGGGTCCCCAAGGTCTGGGGGACTATATGCATATACAGCGCTGGGCCAGTGGCCCCGGCTGACATTGCCACGCCCCACATTAGGAGCGTGCCCCCCACGGCCAGTACAGCCGTGGCCAGCCGCAACAGGGGGCCGGTCGGTCGCGGGAGCCGCTTTGGATGGGCGTCACCAGCCGGGCTCATCGCGAGGGAGAGGGGGGCGGGGGGGGGGAGGGGAAAGCCAGGGACGGGTGCCGTAGGCGGGAGGGAGGACGGGGGGGGGGCGGGGCGGAGCTGGAGAGACCCAGCGAGGGTGTCAGGGAAGAGGGGGTCCCTTCTCTGGGGGCCGGAAACGGGCCCATCTCGGGGGGGGGTGGTCGCTTGCCGCACCTTGCTTTGTGGTTCCGCGTCGGCGGGGGCAGCGGGCGTCAGCCGGATGGCGCCGCTGGCCGGGCCCCCGGGACCGGAGCCTGGCCCAGTTCCAGGCGCCCTACGCCATTGGCGAGCGAGATCCCCCTCTTCGCCATGTCCATGTGCGTCGGCGGGGGGCGGGATCACCTTTGGGCCGGCGGCCTCGGGCGCGGCCATCGGCCGGGTTCATCACCGTTGGCATCCGCCCGGTTGGAGAGAATGCCCCCGGCCCGTTGGCATGAGCCATGGCCGAGGCGGGCGTGATGTCTGGCCGGCTCATGCGGACCCCTGGTGACTGTGGTGCGGCGGGTCGCGTGCCTGGGCATGTGATCCGAGACACCGACGAGCGCTGCGGCACCGCCGCCCTGTGGCGGGTGCGACACACTCATGCGGCCGCTTGCCTGCGCATTGCCAGGCCCCGTCCAGGGGTCGCGTGGCGACGCTCCAAGACCCCCGGGCCGACCCCGGGCCGGGCCAAGGGGATGCATCCCGGGGGCACGCATGCGGCAAGGGGATGGCCGGAGCCAGCGGATGGAGCGAGAGGGTGTGGCCTTTCGGGTGTTGCGGGGAGTAGTGGGGCCGGGAGGTGGCAGATGTGGAGCCGGGCCGCGAGCATCTATGCAGGGCCGGGGGGAAGGGGCCGAAGCGCGTGCGGGGGAGCTGGCGAGCAGGGCGGGCGAGGTGCCGTCGGGCATATGCCCGGGCCGGGGCCGGCTTGGCCGATGGGCGCCGTGCACCCGAGATGCGGGCCCGCGCGAGGTGCCGGCCCGCGCGAGATGCCGGCCCGCGGAGCTGGGGCGCCTGTGCATTGCGCAGCCTGGTGGCCGGCCCGGCTGGCATGCCTGCGCGCCTGGGACCGAGGCCGGAGCGCGGCCCCAACCGGGGGGTGGGGTAGGGAGAAGGCAAGCTGCGCACAGACGACGCCTAGACCCGGGCGACAGGGCAAAGGTGCCCGCGGAGGCAGAGGGCAGCCGGTCGAGAGGAAACCATGGGCGAAGCGGCGGGCTGCCCTGGGCAGGGGTCTGGCCGGCCGGCGTGCGCGTGCATGTAGGCGGGCAACAAAAGCAGCCCCTCGCCCTGGGGCATCGGCTGCCGGCATGAACATCGACCGGGGGCCCGGCGGCAGGGAGTGTCCCGGCATCGGGATGACCAGAGGGGAAAGCCTGTGCGGCCGCCGAGTGATGCGCACGCCGTGAGGGGGCTGGGCCGTCTGTGCTGGGGAGAGAGCCGTGGCACGGACCCGGTTGGCCGGTGCCGACCGCCATGCTCGAGCGAGCGGCTGTCGCGCTGCCTACTGGTTCCAGGGAGGGAGGAGAGCGCAAGGAGCCACGCCCGGCAGGCAACCTCGTGGCCGGTTGCCAGCCGCGAGGCAGGCCCAGGCCCGGCACACGGGGCGGCCACCTCAACTCGGGCGTGCCTGTTGGTGTAGGTGCGAAAGAAAGAAAAAACACCGCCACGAGCACCAAGCAGGACGGCTGCGGTCCCCTCCATGGCCGTGGGGCTGTGGGCAAGCTCCGAAACACCGTGCCATGGCCATGGAAAAGAGCCCGACCCATGGGGGCCTATTGCGCCCGGGTGTCGGGCGCCCGTGCTGTAAGAGAGAGGGGGGGGGGGGGGACACACCCACGCCGGACAGGAGGGAGCGAATAAAAAAGCCGGCTTTTAGTCGCCACCGATCGACCACGCCCTTGTGGCTCGAGGCGCGTGCTGCAATGCCAGAACCGGCCTGGCGGGCCTGCCAGGGGCGACGCGCTTTGTGCCCACGCTTTGACCGGCCTCCGGTGACCCGGCCGGGACGTGCCGTGCGGCGGGCGAAAGGCTCAAAGCATTGGCCCGTGCCCGCTGGCCGGGTGTGCGGTGTGCCTGCCGCCTGCCACGCCCGGGACTCCCTCCGAGGTCTTGGCGGGGGTCCTCCTCTTTGGTCCTTGCCCGCCGCGGCTGGGCACCACGCGCACGGGCGATCGCCCATCCTCCCACATGGGCCTCAGGCGCCTTTTGCGGCGGCTTCCAACCACAGGGAAGACGAAAGACAGGGCTGCATGCCGGTCGACCACACACAGACCAATCGCGGGCACCGCGCAGTGGCTGGCTCGTCTGCCGAGCTCCCGTGCCAGCGCGCCGGGAAAAAAAAAAAAAGAAGAAAAAGGCCGGCTGGGCCCCGGGGAGGGCAGGCATGCATGCGGCACTTGTGAGAGCATGGAAATCGCCGGCGGGAGGGCGGCACAACAGTACGGGCCGGAAGAGGCGCACCCAGGCCGCCGGTAGGTGCGCCACCTGGCTGGAGCCCACCACCGGGGGTCCCCCCAATGGAAAGGCGCAAAATGGGCACGGCCGAGGACGCCTCCCATGGCCGGGGGCTCATGAGGGCGAAGGCATGCCAGAGCCCCCCCCCCCCGGGCGGCGGGAGGGATCGGCGCGGGGCGTGCGACCGGTGATCTAGACAGAGTGGGCGGCCTTGTCGCCAGGCCACCGGGTCCGCGTGCATGCCGCGCACTCGGCCGGTCGGGGAGGGAGGTCTTCGGGCAGCAGGAAGAGGCCCGGCGGGGTGAGCATCTCCCAGGGCACATGGCAGACCTCCGAGGCAGGGCACCGGCCGGTCGTGGCCTTACCACGGCCGGGGCCGGCGACGGCGATGGAGACCGGCAGCAATCGCGGTGGCAATGCCCGTCGGCAAAAGGGGGCATCTCGGCCCGGCGCCAGGACCCAGGGCCGGCGTCGCGGGGGTCGCTGCGGTCGAGAGGCAGCCGTGCCCGGCATGCAGCACGGTTGGCGGCGGCCAGGTGGCGGCGCGCGAGTGACAGACCCGACGAGGGGGACCCTGCAGCAGGCAGCCCAGCAGGGGGACGGGGCGTAGGCAGGCGCCCCGGGGCTCGGCCTGTGGCAAGGCCCCAGCTGACGGTCCCGCCGGGCGAACGGAGAGCCGGTGCGGGTGGCGTGGTGCTCGTCAGCGCAGGGCGCGCCTCCGGGCCTTGGGGCGTCTCAATATCCGCGGGGAATTCGCCCGGGGCCGGGATCGGCACATGCGGCGTCCTTTTCGGCAGCAGGCACGGCGGCCGCCCGGCCAAGGAGCCCGCGCGCCGGGCGAGACTGGCAGAGCCCATGGAGCAGGGCGCGAGGAGGCGCCGACGGGCCAGGCGGCGACCGGGGCAGGTGCAGCGGCCGGAAGGGGAGTGGCGCGTTTGCAAGGAAGAAGGGCGCGTCACCCCCACGCCCCGGGCCGGGCGCTGGGGCACGGCGGCGTGAGGCGGCCCGGGTGGAGGCCGGCGGCGACAATCCACCGCGCTCCCGCCTCGGCCGGGGTCCCTTCTGGGGCGCCGAGAAAGGGCGGCCGTTTCCCGCGGGCTGGACACAGGGGGCGCGCGCTTCCTTGGCGCTCGTCCGATCGAAGGGGGGGCCCAGCTGTCTGGGAATATTGCAGGGCGCCATGCCTGGGGCGCGGGGGGGGGGGGGGGGGGGCTGGGGGGGGGGGGGGGGGGGGGGGGGGGGCCGGTCAGCTGGTGGGCCGCTTCCGTCCGGCGACCTGCCCGGCGGGGAAAATGGCGCGGCACACATTCATCGGGGCCGGTGTGGCATGCGCCAGCTTGGCCCCCTGTCAAGTGCCAACGCAGAGGCGGTCGCTCTGGGACGGCCCCTTGGGCGGGCGCTCCCGCTCGGGCTGGGCGGGATGTTCGAGCTCGTGTGCGCGGACGCCGGTGGTTTCCGGGCACGCTTTCCTGACGCCGGTCCTAATGTGGGCCAGCGTGGGGGG
>NW_009242980.1:577225-580610 GCF_000388065.1 Fonticula alba | reverse complement strand
GGGGGGGGGAGGACAGTCCGCTTCCCGACCCCTTGCGTGTACCCCGTGCACGGAAGAGACCCCGGCCGTCTGGCGGACCATGGCCAGGGGTCAGGGCCTCCCCCGGTTTTACGGCCTCCGCGACCACAGTCCCCGTGCGATTCGACTCCCCCCCTGGCAGACGGGCTCGCCGGGGCTCATGCCTCTCGCGGGCAGGGGCCAGCCCGGCAACTTGGCCACCAGTTGGGGAGCAGCCCCGGCAGGCGGCCGGCGCGGCCTCGCACACGCCCTTGCCCAAGCGAGGACGGTGCGAAGAGGGCCCAGCCTGGTCGACAGCGTATGTGCGCACCCCCCCCCCCCCTCTTTCTATATACACAGAAGCGCATACACAGGAGCACACATGGACAAGCGAAAGGTGCCCCGGTGTGTATTCTTCCGCCACGCAGGGGCGCCTCTACACGAGGGAGGTCGGTGGACAGTGGCGCACAGCGTTGCGGAGGAGGGCCGAGAGAGAAGCATACAGCGAGCGAGTGGGGGCCGACATGCGGCTTTAGCCTGGTTGGGGGCAGGTTGAGGAGGTGCATATGCGTGCGTGTCAGGGGTATGTGCAAAGGAGAGGCAAACAAAGGAAAGCAGAGAGCAGGGCCGAGGGGGCGAATGTGGCCGGGGGCGCATGGCGGGGGGCGCTGGCACATCGCGCGAGCACGTACCATGGAGGGAGTTCATGGGCATGGCGTCTGAGGGGCAAGCCCCGGACAGAGGCAGGGCATGTTAGCAGGGCGCGCGTGTGTCGGGCGCCGGGGGCCCGGAGAGGCAGGGCGAAAGCCCGCCAGGCGAGCGGCACGTACCCTTGCTGCCGGAGGAGGAGCGCTTGCGCAGCATGACGATGGCCACCACACCGGCGACAATCAGAAGAACCAAGAGCGAAAGGCCCACGCCAAGACCGATGGCTGAGCGAGGAGCCGAGTTGCCACGCGGGTGTCAGAAGGGGGGGAGGCAGCCTGGTGGGAGCGTCCGCCTGCCGGGCGCGCCGCCTGTCACAAGAAGAGAAGAAAACAACACTACGTACCGAGCGCGCGGTTGTTGGAGGACTTGACCGTGCAGTTGTCGAGGCTGGTGCACTCGAGGCAGCCCTCGGGGCAGGAGACGCACGCGGGCACCGGGCCATGCTCGGCATCCGGGTCGGCGAAGGTGCCATCCGGGCAGTCGGCCGAGCACTCGAGCGGGGAGACCAGCAGCAGGGGCCCGGTGCACCGCTCGCAGGCAAAGACCGTCGGGCAGTCCAGCGTCCGGTCGTCCTGGAGCTCGCACTTTTCCGGAGCACCCTTCGGGGCAGCGCACGCGTCGCAATCCACCGGGCAGGAGAGGCACACGCGGGCCGGGTCCGGGAACGCGGCGCCGGGGAACTCCACCGGGACCATGCCGATGGAGGGGCAGGCGCCGACGCAGGCGCCGGTGTCCTGGCGCAGCCACGCCGTCGGGTCGGCGCAGGAGGTGCACTGGCTGGTGCTGTCGCGGCATGTCTGGCAGTGGCTGTCACAGGCATCGCAGTAGAACGACCCGGCCAGGGCCACCGAGCCGTGGGGGCACTGCTCCACGCAGGCCTCCTTGCCGGTGGTCAGGTACAGGTCGCCGCTGCACTGGACACAGATGGCCGAGCAGGCGGACGCCGTGTCGACCGCCAGCTCGCACTGCTGGCAGCCGGCCGGGCAGGAAATGCACGTGGGCGACTGCGAGCAGGCAAGCGACCCCGCCGGGCAGGCGTCAAGGCACCGGCCCTTGTGGAGCTTGTCCCCGGGCTGGCAGACGGTGCAGGAGTCGGCGGCATCGCACTCGACGCAGGAGCTGTCACAGGGCTGGCAAATGTGGCCGCCGGACTCGGCGCTCCGGGCAAAGTGGCCAGCCGGGCAGGCGCCCACGCACGTGCCATCCGGCATGAGGAAGCGACCGGCCGGGCACTGGGTGCAATAGTCGGCGCCGTCGGTGCACTTGGCGCAGGCGGAGTCGCACCGGACGCACGTCTGCTCCGACTGGAAGGTGCCATCCGGGCAGGTGGCATAGCATGCCCCGTTGAAGGTCAGCGGCAAGTCCTGGCGGCAGGCCAGGCAGCCGGAGAACCCGCTGTCGAGGCAGACCTCGCAGCCGGAGGCACACTGGTGGCACATGTTGCCCACGCGGCTGCTGCCCTCGGGGCAGGTGGTGACACAGCTGCCGGTCGGGTCGACATTGAAGCCCTCCTCGCAGAGGGTGCACCGGGTCTGGATGTTGCCCATGGGGTCGGCGCTGGCGGCGCATTCGGCGCACATGACACCGCACCGGGTGCAGTTGAAGCCATTGATGCGCCCGGTGTCGATGCCGCAGCCGGGAACACAGGTCTTGGGGGAGTCCACCGCCGGCATGGAGAACATCCAGTCCGGACAGAGGCCGACGCAGTCGGTGAAGAGGGGCCCGGCGCAGGACCTGCAGGAGGGATTGCACGGGTGGCAGGCGAGATCCCGAAGGTAGTGGCCGGAGCCGCAGGAAGTCACACACTGGCCCCGCTTGAGGAAGCGCTTGTCCAGGCAGGCGAGGCAGTGGGTCCTGTCGGGCCCGAAGCAGGAGCCGCAGGACTCGTGGCAGGGCTGACAGGCCGAGGCCCCGACATCGAAGTAGGTGCCGGGGGCACAGCTGGAGGTGCAGGTGCCGGTCGAATCGGCCCCCGGGCTCAGGCTCATGCCCTGGGGGCAGGAGGTGCACTGGTTCGCGGCCGGGCCCTTGCAGGTGGCGCACGACCCGTGGCAGGGCCGGCAAAACCGGTCGGCATCCGGCCCGGTGCCGTCCGGGCAGCTGGCCACGCAGGTCCCCTGCGGCGAGAGGACATACCCGAGGTTGCAGGTGAAGCACCGGTTGGACGTGTGCGTGCCGGAGCAGGTCAGGCAGTTTGCCGGGCAGGGGATGCAGGAGTTCTGCGAGCCGACCGGCGGGGCATTGCCATTGCTCCAGCCGTACTCCGGCGCGCAGACGGTGCACTGGCTCGGCAGGACATCGCACATGGAGCAGGACGCGCTGCAGGGGCCACACCGGCCGGACTGCAGGGCGACCTGTCCCGGGGGGCACCGGACCGTGCAGCGGCTGGGCTCCGAGGCGTCCATCGACATGAAGACCATGCCCGTGCGGCAGGTATCGCAGACGTCCGGCCCGGAGCAGGTGGCGCACGAGGGGTCGCACAGGAGGCAGGTGTCCTGCGCGCCGAGGTAGTACCCGGGCTCGCAGGTGGCCGCCATGGCGACGGCATCGCGGCCGGGGCGGGCGGGCGTGGCGGCCACCACGCCGGCCAGGGCCACCGACAGCAGGAGCAGCAGCAGCAGCCCGACCAGGGAGGGCGGCGGAGAGCGAGTGCGCCTCATGAGCAGGGGATTGCCCGGCG
>NW_009242980.1:567939-575682 GCF_000388065.1 Fonticula alba | reverse complement strand
CCCCCCCCCCCCCCCCCCAACGCCGTGTGCGCGAGTGAGTGTGCATGTCCGTCAGATTGGCCAAGGGCGGCGTAAGCACCGGGGCCTCTTGCCCTGCGAAGGCGGTGTCAGCATCGCGCGGCCGGGCGATTGCGCGCGGGTGGCCAGCCAAGCGTCGGGGACCGGGCGTGGGTATATTCTGGGCCCGCCGCCCGGAGGCGAGGCAGGGCCAGTGTCGGCCAAAGTATGTGCATATAGCTCCGAGGGAGGGAAGGGGGGGGGGGGCGAGAGGGAGAGAGACACGCGCGGGGTCATGGGCTTGGTCCGGCCGTCCCCGGGCAGATGGCCACCATGGCGCACTTCTGCCGCAGGGAGGCGGCCAGCGGCCGGACATGCGGGTTTGCATCCCACGCCAGCTGCAGCAGGTCCGCCAGGGCGGCGGAGGCCGCGACAGCGGGCGGGCGCTCGCCGGCCACAACCGCCGAGGTGATCTCCTCGAAGGAGGATCCTGTGCGCGCGGGGCCCGAGTGGCGGGGTTAGTAGCGGGCCTCGCAGGTGGCGGTGGCGATCGGGGGCAACAGCATACGAACCCTGCCAAGGAACGGCCCGGGCCAGGCACTCCCACAGCATGATGGCCGCGGAGTAGATGTCCGCCGGGAGGAGGAGCTCCGCCTCGAGCGGGCGCCGGCGCTGGAAGGCGGCCAGCACCTCGGGCGCCGCGTACCGCGCCGTCATGGCATTCAGCTCCGGCGCCTGGTTCACCAGGGTGGACGACCGGTCGGTGTTGAGGTTGCGCGAGGTGCCCAGGTCGCCGAGGGCCGCGCGCCAGCCGCCATCCGGGCGCTGGCTGGCAAACACGTTGCCCGGCTTCAGGTCCCGGTGGGCGATCCCCTGCGCGTGCATGGCCTCCAGCCCGGAGGCCCACTGCTGGCAGATGTCCAGGACGGTGCCCTGGTCCAGGGGGACGTCCGAGTGCAGGAGTGTCTGCAGGTCCGTGTCGAAGCGCTCCATGACGATGGCCGGCGGCTGGTCGCTGTAGCCGTACAGCCGGACGACGTTCGGCGCGTCGCGCAGCAGCCACATCAGCGCCACCTCGTTCTGGAAGAGGGTCACCTGCGTGGGGGTCATGCGCGCGGCCTTCAGCTGCTTGATGGCCACGGTGCCCGGGCAGCCCAGCCGGTCGGAGATGCCGGCCCCGACGGCGCGCGCCGCAAAGACCGACGCCTGGGTCCCGGCGCCCAGCGCATCCTCGTTCAGCGGGGCGAAGTCATTCGTGATGCTCACCAGGATGCTGCCCGGGAGCGACAGCTCCAGCATGGTGTTCATCACGGTGGCGTCCTCGTCATCCGGGTCGGCCTTGGCGCCGGGCTTGGCCGCCCGGCGGTACCGCCGCAGCAACACCAGCAGGGCGATCAGAAGCAGCAGCAGGACCAACAGGCCCAAGCCGATGCCCAGACCCAGAGCTATAGCAAGCACGACCGTGTGGGTTAGCCAGGGGAAGCATGTCGGGGCAGAAGCGCAAGGGACCCCCGGAGGGGCAGCGGTCGTACCCAGCAAGCGACGGTTCGCCGGCCCGCCGGAGGAGACACAGTCCCGGCGCTCGGGCCCGGTGCACTCGGGGCAGCTGCCATGGCAGGCGCCGCACGTCCAGGGGGCCGCATCCTGCCGGGCGAAGTACCTCGCGGGGCAGGCCGACACGCAGGCCGCCCCCTCGAGCAGGAAGAGCCCCGCCGCGCACCGGTCGCAGGAGGACACCTCCTGGCAGATGAGGCGCCCATCCGGGCCGGCCGTGCAGCCGCCATGCCCGGCCGGGGGGGCGCAGCTCTCGCAGCCATTCGGGCACGGGAGGCACACCCCGCCCGCGAGGTCCACCGTGAAGCGCACAGGGCAGGAGGACCGGCACGCGCCCGCCTCAAGGTGCAGAAGCCCCCCGGGGCAGCCGGTGCAGAAGTCCTCGAGCCCGCTGCACGTCCGGCACTCGCCGGAGCAGGGGAAGCAGGTGGACATGCCCCCCGGCGCGAACTGGCCATCCGGGCACCGGACCACGCACGCGCCGCCCGACAGGACCAGGCCCCCCGCACAGGCGGTGCACTCGGCCAGGCAGCTGCCCACCGCGTGGCAGGCGGTGCAGCCCGATGGGCAGGGCTGGCATGCTCGGGTGGCGCTGCATTCGAAGGCCCCCGGCGGGCAGGTGTCCACACAGGTGCTGCCGCTGAGCAGGCCGCCCGGGGCGCAGGCCGCGCACTGGTCGGCCTCGGGCCCGGTGCACTCGGCGCAGGTGGCATGGCACGGGGCGCAGACCCGGACGCCGGCCCCGGTATCCAGAGCGAAGTGTTTCGGCGGGCAGCTCGGCACGCAGTTTCCCTCCGGCGAGAGCCATTGGCCCGGTGGGCATAGGGTGCACTCGTTGGCGCCGGGCCCGGTGCACCCGGCGCAGGTGCCGCTGCACGAGAGACAGGAGTCGGCATCCTGGAAGGTGCCGTCCGGGCAGGCGGCGTGGCACCGGCTGCCCACCATGAAGGGCGCGGCCGGGCCGCAGGTGGCACATTGGTCGGCCCCCGGGCCGAAGCAGGTGGCGCAAGAGGCGTGGCAGGTGGCGCACAGGCCGCCCAGGGCCGAGGACCCGGCCGGGCACTGGGCCACGCAGGCCGGGCTGGCCAGCAGCCAGCCCCGCTCGCACAGGGCGCAGGTGGCGGTCGACTCCGGGCAGCTGGCGCAGTGCTCCCCGCAGGGGCTGCACCCGGCGCCCGAGGCATTGTACCCCACCGGGCAGGCCGGCACGCAGCGCATGGGCGACGCCCCGGCCGGCAGGGCCAGCAGATCACCCGGGCAGGCCGGCAGGCACTCGGTGCTCCGGGTCCCGGCGCAACGGTCGCACGACACATGGCAGGGCAGGCACCGCCCGGCCAGGGCGATGTGCTTCGCGGCGCAGTGCTGCATGCAGTCGCCGTCCTGCAGCACACCGCTGACACAGCGCCAGCAGTCCCGGTCCGAGGGGCCGTTGCATGTGGCGCACGCCGCGTCGCACGGCAAGCAGTCGCCGGAGACACGGTCCCGGTACTGCCCTTCGAGGCAGCCCGACACGCAGGCCCCCTGCAGGGGGACCGCCTCGAGCAGCTCCAGCCCAGCGGCACAGGCCGTGCACTGGTCCGCACCGCCGCCGACGCAGGCGGCGCAGCTGACATCGCACGGCTGGCAGGACTCCTGGTCCGGGTACGTCCCGGCAGGGCAGGTGGCCAGGCAGCTGCCATGGCGGTCGATGAAGAGCCCCTGCTCGCAGGCCAGGCACCGGTCGGCCGTGCAGGACGCACAGCCGGCCGGGCACTGGGAGCATGCGCCGGTGGCCCCGGGCGCCGGCGGCCGCCCCGCCGTCCACACATACCCCTGGGTGCATACTTGGCACTGGGTCGAGCTGCCGGCGCAGAGGGCGCAGCTCTCATCGCAGGCGAGGCACCTCTCGCTGCCGCGGTACTCCCCCGGGGCGCATGTGCTGCCACAAAGGGACGCCTGCAGCTGGTCGGCGCTCAAGAACACCAGCCCCGGGCGGCATGTCTGGCAGGCGGCCGGCCCCTGGCAGCTGGCGCAGGAGGCGTCGCACACAAAGCACCGGTCACTTTGGAGGAAGTGCCCCGGCAGGCAGGCCGAGCAGTAGGACTCGGTGGAGCAGGTTTTGCATCCGGCCGAGCAGGGCAGGCAGAGCTTCATGCGATTGGGCCAGTACCGCTCCGGGCAATGCTCCAGGCAGAGGGCCGGGCTGGTGGCCATGGCCGTCCGGCACATGGTGCAGCCCTCCGGCCCGGGGCGATTGCACTCCAGGCAGGCCGGGTGGCAGGGGGCGCAGTCTGGCAGCAGGGTGCCCACCGCGCAGGTGGGCACTTCGACCGACAGCGCGTGCACATGCCGCTGCTGGTGCAGGGTCAGCAGGAAGTGCGACTGCGTGGCATGGTTCAGGGTCAGCGACGGCATGGGCAGCAGGTTCAGCTGGTCCAGGTGCTGGAGCCCGGGCGAGGGGATGTCGAAAAAGCGGGCCGGCAGGAGCCAGCACAGCCCGGAGGGGCTGGGGGACCGGCACTCCAGCAGGGCGATGCCCATGTGCCGGGCAGTCAGGAGGATCAGCGCGCCGGGGGTGCTTGCGTGCTCGAGCGGCACGGCCAGGATGCGGTGCGGCGTATGGGCCGGGAGGGCGCCCGGCAGGAGGCCCAGCACTTCCAGATGCCCCGGCACATCGGTGGTCCGCTGGTGGGGCACCCACCCCATGGGCAGGTGCAGGGCGTGCCAGCTGGCCGGGGCCGATGTGTCGCGCGGCGACTCGGCCAGGAAGGACAGGAACACCTCGCTCAGGCGCGAGGTGCGCCGGGTTGGCAGGGCCAGGGGAACGGCATTGGAGGGGATGCCGGGCACCGGGTCCCGAGTCAGGCCCATGGCCAGGGGGGTGATGGCCCGCGGGTCGGCCGCCTTGAAGAGGGCCAGCGGCGCGGTCGTGGCCCAGGCGCCGCCCTGGTCCGGGTCCCGGGCCAGGGCCCGGACCAGCCACGGGGCCAGCTGGTCCAGGGGGGAGGTCTGCACCAGGGCCGGGTGGCCGTGCGACCCCGGCAGCGGCAGCACATGCACCCTCTGGCCGGCATCCACCGTGGCCAGGAAGACGCCGGCCGGCGTGCCGACCGTGACCGACTGGTGGTCCAGCCCGCGGAGGGTGTGGCAGCGAGCGTCGCCCGGGATGGGCAGCACCTCGACGAGCTGGGGGTCCGCTTGGCAGGAGTCCCCGGCGGGTGGCAGGGGCAGGAGACAGAGCACGCGCCGAGTCACCAGCCGGCCGGATGCCTGGCACATGAACATCTGCAGGTACGACTGGCTGAGGACCTCCGAGTAGAGCATCAGCTCGGCGTATGCCACCACCGGCTCGGCTCCGAACAGGTCCGCCGGCATGAGGGCCCCGTCGATCGGATGGACGCCCTGCTGCAGGACATAGTCCCCGGCCAGCCAGGCGGCCGACCGGGTGGACAGGAAGCCGAGGAGGTTGTCCTCCACCATCACCTTGCTGTCGCGCGAAAGCACCAGCAGGTGGCCCGTAAGCAGGTCCAGGCGAAGCCAGCTCCGGGCCAGGAACCGCAGCTCCGCGCCCGTGTCAAAGGGCAGGGTCATCGGCTGGAGATGCAGATTCCGGAAGTGGCCAGGCTGTTGCGGGACGCAGCGCCGGCTGCCGGCGGCGACCTGGAACCCGGGCGAACACTGGTCCAGGCATTGCGTCGTGTCGCTTTCGAAGTTGTCCTCCAGGAGAAGGCGGTCGCCCACGCAGAGCAGGCACCGGCCGCCGTGGCAGGTCTCACAGCCGGGCGGGCAGCCCGAGCAGATGGCTGCGCCGGAGGGGGGAGGGGGGGGGGGCAGGGGCGAGGCGCGGCACAGGATGAGCCGAGCCCGATGCGCGGCGTCAGTGGCCAATCCAGGCAGCATGGCGAGTGGCCGGTGCGCACGCTGCGAGTCGGCGGGTCGGGGGGAGGAGAGGAGCATGCAAGAAAGGAAGACCCCGGCCTGGGGTGTAGGGGGGGGGGAGGCACACATGCAGGGGCCCCGGTACCACCGGGAGATGCGTACCGGGGGAGCTCCAGCCGGTGGGAGCCTCATTTCCACTTTGGCAGCCGGCACACAGGAGCCCCGGGGCGATGAAGGGCGAAAGGGCCCGACCGGTGGCGCAGGCAAATCCCCGATCACCGGGCGCAGGCGGCCCCTGGCCGCTGTTGCAGGTGACGGTCACATCGGAGTCGCAGCCAAAGTGCGGCGACTGCATGTAGCCATGGGCCCCGGCGAGCACCAGCCACTGGAGGCCATGCGAGCCGAGTTTCACCTCGCGCAGCAGGAGGCCGGTTTGGCTGGCCACCGTCCCGGGGAGGACCATGCGCTTCCAGGACACCGGCTGGCCGGAGGGCAGGACGTCCAGCCGCCAGAGAGCCTCCTGGGAGGGGTCATGCACGGCCAGCCAATGGTGGGGAGTCTTGCTGGGCAGCTGGCCGGCCGGCGGCCCGAGGATGGTGGCCGCCGCGGAAACACCTCCGCCCGGGAGGAGAACATACCTGTGGGGGCTGCAGATGCCGGTGGTGACATCATAGCAGAGGTCCAGGCGGCCGTTTTCAAAGAGTAAGGCCATGTCCAGCGAGGGGGCAGCCGCGGTCAGGTGCAGGAGGGCCACATGGCGGATGCGGTCCAGCGGCCCTTGCTGGAGGATGCTTACATCCCTCAGGGGCTGGTCCCATTGGAGGAAGGCCCCGGCCAGGTGGTTGGGACTCCAGAAGAGGAAGCTTCCATCCGGGCCGGCGGTGGCCCCGACCGGGGCGGCATCCCCCGGAGCAAGGGCCACCAGGGTGTGTGAATCCATGTCGGCCGGCTCCCAGCGGGTGAGAAGCACCTCCCGGCTGTCGGGGAAGTACATGAGCACCATGAGCAGCGTCGGGCTTCGGGCCGTGGCTGCCAGCACCCGGATCGGGACGCCGAAGTCGAACTCCATCTTGGTGGGGCCGGTGGCGAAGTTGAAGACCCCGGTTTCCGGGACGTACGAGGCCAGGGCGGGCCCCTGCGGCGTGGGGACCACAAGAGCCACGGCGCCGGGCCCAGCGACAAGGCTCGCCATGCCGACGGTGCTATGGGGCTCGGCCGACACGAGGCTGCCGATGCGCATGTCGGCATTCGGGCTGGCTGCCACATCCTGCATGGCATACAGCCGGCCATGGGCGGTGCTGGAGAAGACCCCCGACATGGGGAGCTCGGTGGAGAAGAACTTGCCGAACATGTGCCCCGGCTGGTCGGCCCACTGCGACAGAGGCAGGAGCGTTTGGTGGAAGTAGATGGGCGCCGCCTCCGGCAGGGGGGTCTCACGGTCCCATGCCCGGAGGGGTGCCCCCGGTGGCGGGGCCGCCCGGCCAGCCAGCGGCCCGGCGGCCAGCCACGCCCCGAGAAGAGCCCATACCAGCCTCAGCCGGCCGAGCGACCGCATGGCACCGGACCGGGAGCGGGGCGTGGAAAAAGAGCGAGAGGGAGGGCGAGGGGAGGGGAGATTGCGTGCGCGTGTGTGTGTGTGTGTGTGTGCGTGTGCGTGTGTGTGTGTGGCTGATCCGGAGGGAGGAGGGCGCGACGGGGGAAAATGCCGGCGGCGAAAAGGCGAGCGAGGAGGGGCGGGGAGGGGCTATGTCCTTGCGTGGCTGGCCGGGTGCGCTCCCGCTGGCAGGCCGGCCGAAAGATCGCCCCCGGCCCCTGGTCCGAACGGGCGGACGCGCGTACACCTCCTGTCTGGGGCGCGGCCGTTTCCGTCCTCATGCGTATGCGGGGGCGCCTCTTTGGACCGCGATCTCGAACCGGCGGCAGCCCGGCGCCCGACGCGGGGCCCCTTTCCGCCATTATCCCCCCTGGCCTGGTTGTGGGCCTCCTGTTCGCGAGCCGGATGGCCTGGGGCTTGGCGCGCTGCCTCCAGCGGCGGGCGGGGGGGGGGGGGGGGCTCGGGTCGCGGGCGGCGTCGATGAACATGGCCAAGCCGGCGTCGGGGGGCCCACCGCGGAAGGCGGCCACGGGGCAGCGAGGAGGACTCGGCACACGGAAGCCACTCGCAGCCGGACGCGTGGCGGCAACCCTGGTAGGACGTCGGCGGGGAGGGCGACTGGCTCGGGACCCCGCCAGCCAAAACGGGGGGGAGGCCGGGCACCGGATGCCGGCACTTGCATCATCGGGGGCGGCGGGTTTTCTGCCTGTCGCGAGCTCGCTCTCGCTCCGGGCCGGGGA
>NW_009242980.1:557518-567929 GCF_000388065.1 Fonticula alba | reverse complement strand
GGGGGGGGGGGGGGGGGGGGGGGGGGGGCCTGAATGGGTGACCCCGTGAAAAGCCGCATGAATTGCGAAGCATCCGCATTGGTGGGGGCCGTGGCACGCGCGAACGGCGGCAGGCCGCGCCGCGGCGCCGGACGAGCGCCCCGCTGGGCGCGCCCTCCCCCGGGAGCAGCCTACGGTGTCATCACGCGCGGCCCGGGGAATGATGTGCATGTGATCCCCGGCCGCCGTGTAATGCCCTTCTCGTGGCGCGGCGCATCACTCACCGATTGCCAACGCTTGGGCGAGTAGCCCGGCCTCGCTGCCTATTGTCTTTTCTCCCTCGTACCGCGGATATATACGCACGTTGCCGCTTACTCATGCGTTGCCCGAGCCCAGCCAGGGGGATCACTTCGCTGCCTGTCACGCCGGCATGCCGCCTTTTTTTGGCAGAGTGAAACGCCGCGGCAAGTTGCCGCAGGGGGCCTGTGTTTCGCGGCCATGTCGCGGTCATTTACATCGGCATGTCGCCTCACTTGAAATGAGGGGCGATGCGGCCGCCCGGGGCGGGCGGGGTTCTCCCTCCGCCGCCCGGGGCCCGGGCGTGCAGCCGGCCCCCCTGCCGGGGGGTGCAATAGTGTGTGTGTGTGTGTGTGTGTGTGTGTGTGTGTGTGTGTGTTTGTGCGCGGCTCGCGGACCGGCGAGGCGGGGGGCGCTGGGCGTCTTGTGAAATGCGGCCGTCCGATCGTCGGGCCAGATCCGGCCATGTCTGGGTGGCCGGCAGCATGAGGCCCATGCCCGGGGAATGGGTAACCAGGGGCCGGCAGTGCTGCCGCAAGGCATGGGAGAGGGGGCCGCAGGCGCCTGCAGCCGGGGCGAGGTGCCGGGCGCCCATGGGGGTGGGTTGGTCGCGCCGACGGTTCCGACCAGGGCGGGGGCCCGGACACAAGGACAGGCTGCGGATGCCCCTGTCTGGCGCCCGGTCCCCGGCGGCCAATGCCGCGCCTGCTTCGGTCTCGCGGGAGAGGGGCGGGGGGGAGGGCGCGAGGGCCGGCATGCGCGAGCAGCGTACACACAACAAGGGCGGCGCGAAAGGCGAGGGGGGTGTATTTGCCCAGGCCCCCGTGGGGCTGGGCGGCGCGGGTGCGAGCGGCTAGGGCCACACACCGGGGCGCCTCGCTCGCGCGTCAGACACAGAGGGCCGCCTGCATGGCGCACTTTTGCCGGAAGGAGGCGGCCAGCGGCCGGCCCGGGGCGTTGGAGTCCCACGCCATGTGGAGCAGGTCGGCAAGGGGCCCGGCGGCGGGGGCGCGCGCCAGGTCCGGCCGGTCGCCGGCCAGCACATGCGCGGCGATCTCATCGAAGGAGGCCCCCTCCCAGGGGAGAGCCCGGGCCAGGCACTCCCACAGCATGACGGCCGCGCTGTAGATGTCCGCCGGGAGGAAGAGCTCGCGATCAAGCGGGCGCTTCCGCTGGAAGGCGGCCAGGACCTCGGGCGCGGCGTAGCGCCCGGTCAGGGCATTCAGCTCCGGCGGCTGGGCCACCAGGGCCGACGACCGGTCGGAGCTGAGGTTGCGCGAGGTGCCCAGGTCCCCGAGGGCCGCGCGCCAGCTGCCATCCGGGCGCTGGCTGACAAAGACGTTGCCCGGCTTCAGGTCGCAGTGGGCGATGCCCTGCGCGTGCATGGCCTCCAGCCCGGAGGCCCACTGCTGGCAGATGTCCAGCAGGGCCGCTTGCTCGAGCGGCACCTCCGAGTGCAGCAGCGTGCCGAGATCCGTCTGGTAGCGCTCCATGATGATGGCCGGCGGCTGCTCGCTGTACCCGTACAGCCGGACGACGTTCGGCGCGTCGCGCAGCAGCCACATCAGGGCCACCTCGTTCTGGAAGAGGGAAAATTGCGTGGGCGTCATGCGCGCGGTCTTCAGCTGCTTGATGGCCACGGTGCCCGGGCAGCCCAGCCGGTCGGAGATGCCGGCCCCGACGGCGCGCGCCGCAAAGACCGACGCCTGGGTCCCGGCGCCCAGGGCATCCTCATTGAGGGCGGCAAAGTCATTGGCCACGCTGACCAGGATGCTGCCGGGGAGGGAAATTTCTGCACCCGTGTGGAGCGCCGAGTCAGTATGCGCGCGCAGCTGGGTGGAAGGGGGCCAACACCAAGAGGCAGGCAAGGCAACGCGCAGCGCACCGATGATTGTGTTGAGCACGGTGGCATCCTCGTCATCGAGATGCTATCACGGCCAGGCGGGGGCGTGTCAGGGGGGCGGGGCACAGCTCAGCCAGCAGGGAGGAGGGGGAGGGGGGGATAGAGGAGGCGGTGGCATGTGAACGCACCTTGGCCGGGGCGCGGCGCTGGCGGCGGAAGCGCAAATACAAGAAGAGAACAGCCAGCAGGAGGATCAGCAGCAGCAGCAGACTCAGGCCGATGCCCAAGCCGAGGGCTGGCGTCCGACAGCCGGGGCGAGCGAGCGAGGCGCGTTTGATGCGGGCAAGGCCCGGCGAGGCGCCGCCGGTCAGCGATGCGTGTGCGCAGGGTGTGTCAACAAAAGCAGGGGCAGCATGCGTACCGAGGCCCCGCGAGGAGGATGTGCCGCCGATGCAGTCGGCCCTTTCGGGCCCGGTGCACGCCTTGCACTTCGCGTGGCAGGCGAGGCAGGCCGGCGTCGGGGCGTCCGGGTCGGCGAACGTGCCCTCCGGGCACTCGCCCACGCACCGGCCCCCGTGCAGCAGCAGCGGCGAGTTGCACGCCGTGCAGACGTCCGCCTCCGGGCAGGCCAGCAGCCCGTCCGCGGCCAGGGAGCAGGCCGCCAGCCCGGGGCCGGCCTCGCACCGCAGGCACCCCGGCGCGCAGGACAGGCACACCCGGGCCGGCGCGGGGAAGGGCGCCGAGGGGAACTCCGCCGCGGCGAACTTCTCCCCCGGGCAGCTGCTCACGCAGGCGGCCCCATCGAGCAGCAGCCACCGCGAGGCGTCCGCGCAGGAGGTGCAGGCATTGGCCTGCCCGTGGCACGACCGGCAGTCGGCGTCGCAGGCGGCGCACAGGACCGAGTCCGGCGTGAACTCGCCCGCCGGGCAGGCCACGTCGCAGGTGTGCGTCGAGGGCGACAGGACGAAGCCCGCCCTGCAGGTGTGGCAGTCGGCGGTGCAGCGGTCCCCGAGGTTGGCGGCCAGCGTGCACTCGGCGCACCGGGCGTCGCAGGGGTCGCACCGGCCGGAGGCACTGCAGCCGAAGGTCCCCGCGGGACACTCGTCCACACACCGGCCCTCGAGAAGCAGGTCGATGCCATGGCACGAGGTGCACTCGGAGCTGCCGGTGCCGCTGCACTCGCGGCAGGACGAATCGCAAGCGAGGCATCGGTCGCTGGGGGCTCCGCCGCCGGCCGGGGCCCGGTGATAGCCGGCCGGGCAGGCGGAAAGGCACGTGCCAGCCAGCAGAGCACGGTCGGCCGGGCACACCGTGCACTCGGTTTCCCCGGGGCCGGAGCACGCGGCACAGGTGGCATGGCAGGGCAGGCAGCTTTGCCCATCCTGGAAGGTCCCATCCGGGCAGGTTGCAGAGCAGGCCCCGCCCGTCAGGAGCGGCGTGTCGGCCGAGCAGCTGAGGCAGTGGCCGGGCTCCGGGCCGTAGCAGGTGGCACAGGTGCTGTGGCAGGTGGTGCACAGCCCCCCCTGCGGCGAGGACCCGGCCGGGCAGCTGGTCCCGCAGGCGCCGGCGCCCAGCAGAAAGCCCCGGTCGCACAGGGCGCATGTGTCGGCCGCCGCGGGGCAGCTGGTGCACCGGTCGCCGCACTTGGCGCACCCGGCCCCGCCGGTGTGGTAGCCCACCGGGCAGCCGGCCACGCAGCGCATGGGCGACGCCCCGGCCGGCAGGGCCCGCAGCTCCCCCGGGCAGGCGGTGCAGTCGGTGCTCCGGACCCCGGCGCACTGCTCGCACGACGCATGGCAGGGCAGGCACCGCCCGGCCAGGGCCACGTGCCTGGCCGCGCACACCTGCACGCAGTCGGCATCCTGCAGCACGGCATCCCGGCACCGCCAGCAGTCCTTGTCGGACGGGCCGTTGCAGGTGGCGCACGCGGCGTGGCAGTCCGTGCACGCGTTGGAGCTCGTGTCCCGGTACTGGCCCTCGAGGCAGTTGGACTCGCAGGTGCCCACGGCCGGGCCCACCTCGACGAGCTCCAGCCCGGCCCCGCAGCCGGTGCACTGGTCGGCCCGGCCGCCGGCGCACGCGGCGCAGCTGACGTCGCACGGCTGGCACGACTCGTCGGTGGCGTATGTGCCGGCCGGGCAGGCCGACACGCATGCGCCCTGGCGATCGAGGAGCAGGCCATCCTCGCAGGCCAGGCAGCGGGCCGCCGTGCAGGAGGAGCACCCGGCCGCGCAGGCCGTGCAGGACCCGGTGCCGCCGGCCGCCGGCGGGCTCGCCGTCCAGCGGAAGCCAGCCGCGCACACCTGGCAGGCGGCGGCGCTGCCGGCGCACAGGGCGCAGGAGGCATCGCACACGGCGCACCGGCCAGCCCCGACATACTCGCCCGGGCCGCAGACACTCCCGCACAGGGACTCCAGGCCCGGCTCGGTCGCCAGGAACACCAGCCCCGGCCGGCAGGCGGTGCAGGAGGCATGGCTGCGACATTCGGCGCACGACCCATGGCACGGGCTGCACCGCAGGCTGGGGCTGTCCCAGAAGAGCGACGGGGCACAGCGCGAGCAGGTCCCCTCGGCAGAGCACTCCAGGCAGCCGCTCGGGCAGGGGCGACACTCCTGCCGGGCCGGGTCCGGGACAAAGCCCACCGGGCAGGCGGCCAGGCACTGGCCCAGGTGCAGGTACGTATCTTCCAGGCAGGCGGTGCAGCGGCCGGCATCGCCCGGCAGCGAGCATTCCCCGCAGGAGGGAGCACACTGCTGGCAGGGCACCGCCGAGGGGGACCCCGCCGGGGGGGGCGGCGCCCAGCCGGGGTTACACTCGGCGCAGGAGGCCACATTGGTGCCGGCCACCGAGACAACCTCGCACCGGGCGCACACGTCGCTACAAGCGCAGTCCGCTCGGCCGGGGATCGGCACGGCCAGCCCATCGCAGGCTGGCAGACACTCGGACTCCCAGCCGGGGAGCCAGTGCCGGCAGGCGAGGCACTCGGCCGGGGCCGGGCCCGTGCAGCTGGCGCACCCGGGGCTGCAGTCGGCGCATGCCGGGCCGAAGGTGCCCACCGGGCACCGGTGCTCGCTCAGGGTCAGCACCAGAGGCGCGTCCAGGCCCTTGGCCATGAGCAGCACCGTGGACGTGGGGACGTGGCTGGCGGAGCCGCGCGCGCTTGCCGGCTGGTGGCCGGTGGCGGCCAGCCCGGCCGGGGCCGGAGCATGCGCCACTGGCAGCAGGGCGACGTGCGACAAATTGCCCGGGATTTCCGAGGGCAGGGCGAAAAACTGGGCCGGCAGCAGCCGGCACACCCACCCGGAAGACCCATCACACTGGACCAGCGCCACGCCCAGGACCCTGGGGGTCAGGAGAACCAGCGCCCCGGGGAGCTCCTCCGACCAGGACAGCACCACGGGCAGGGTCCGGTAGGGGAGCCCGTCGAAGAGCGGGCTCGGCCCGGAGATCCGCCCGAGGATTTCCACATTGTACGGGATGGCCGATGTGCGGCCGGTGTAGTGAGCCCCGAAGGGCGGGTGCGCCACCGTCCAAACCCACTGCAGAGTGGCGTCGTAGTGCATTCCGGAGAGGAAAAACTCCCCGGTCGGAGGGGAGGCCGGGGTGGCCCCGGCCGGGCGAACGCCCGCCAGCAGGACCGGCTCCAGATCTGCGAGGCCCGGGCTGTGGGGCGATTGCCGCGCGCGCAGGGCCCCCCAGCGCTTGGTGGCCTGGGCGCGCGGGTCCTTGCCCATCAGGAGATCCAGCGGGTACAGGACGCCGGTTGGCAGGCCGAGTGGCTGGCTTGGCGGCTGGAACACCCACCCGGCGGGCGAGCTGGGCCCGGTCCAGCCCCGGACCCCGGGAAAGAGCACCGGTAGCCAGGAGACCCCGGGCAGGACGGCCTCCAATGTGTCATCGACCGAGGGGGCGAATTGGAACAGCGAGACATCGCCGCTGGCCAAGCGCAAGGCGGCCAGGCTGTCGCCCAGCAGAGCCACCTCGACGCAACCGAGCCCGGACAGCACCTTCGGCACGGCGGCCAGCACCAGGAGACAGCCCTGCGCCGCACCCGAGTTGGGACAAGTGAAGGAGGACAGGTAGATGGTGCCATCTCGGTCACAGGCCAGCACATGGATCGTGGCCGTACCGTGGGCGTCCACGACCGGGGGCACCTCCACCGCCGATGTGAGCTCCACCCCGGACACCGGGACAATCGAGCAGGGCATCTGGCTCGACAGCAGGGATCCCGGGCTGCTGGGGTCCGGCCGAAGCCACAGGGGCGCAGCGCCGCCCGACCGGAAGAGGACCGCATTGCCGAGCAGCTGCTCGGCGGTCACGCCGGTCGGGTGGAATAGGCACACGCCGTTGGACACATGCAGGCGCGAGGGCAGGATCGACAGGATGGCCGGCGGGCCCGGGTCCGACGGGTCCAGCACCAGCGGGCTGAGCTGGTGCGCGACCGTCGGCAGAGCCGGCAGGGGGGCATTTTCCGGGCGCATGCACCGGGAAGCCCCCGGCTGTGGCTCGGTGCCCGGCGGGCAGGCGGCCACGCACGAGCCGACGCCGGTTTGCGGGTCGACCAGCAAGAAGTGTGTGTCCGAGCACACGAGGCAGGAGGAGCCGGCGCACACGCTGCACTTCTCCATGGGGCAGGTTGTGCAGGCTTCGGCGTGGGGCCGGCGGGGACGGGCGCGGGCGCGGGCGCAAGGCAGGGTTAGCTCCGGCGCGTGGCCGGCAGGAAGGAAGCCCAGGGCGAGGGGGGGGGGGGGGGGGACACCGGGCGCGCGTGGGCGACGACGCGCGGGTGAGGAAAGGACATACGGGCCGCGGCGCTGGGATCGGCCCCCATGGCCATGCCGTCGGCACAGCCGCCGCACAGCGCGCCGGGGAAGTTCAAGAGCGACAGGCCGCGAGACGCGGCGCAGGAGAAGCCCCTCGGCAGGGACGAGTGGCTTTGCATGGCACACAGGATGGTGGGGTCGCCGGAGCAGAAGAAGTGATTCGGCAGGAGCAGCTCCCAGCCATCGGTCAGGCCCCATGTGGCTGAGGTCGACCCGGTGGCCGTGAGGAAGGGCCGCAGCGAGGCCGAGGCCGGGGCCCCGGCCGGCATGACCAGCTCGGTGAGCGGCAGCGCGTCGCCCCTGACCAGGGAGAGGCTGAACAGGCGCCCGGACACCTCGTCGCGCAGGAGCATCCACCTTACCGGGGTCGTGGGCTCGAGACTGATGTGAGGCGACCCGTGGGCGCGCAGCCGGGCGCCTGGCGGGAGCCCGGCCCCGGACAGGTCCACCTGCCAGGTGTCATTGCACCCGCCGCTCACAAAGTCCGGACACACATAGATGGCGCCACTGTCAAAGATGGACACCAGGCCGTTGTTGGAATTCCCCGACACCGGCAGGGACACCAGGTCGCCGAGGGGCTCCGCGAGGGTGGTCGACCAGGTGGGCCCGGCGCCGGGGGGGGAATCCACATGGAAAATGGCCAGCGTCGCTTGGTGCCAGACCAGGAAGTAGCCCGACCGGTCGAGGATGGCCCGAGGCGTGGCCCCGGCCGGGGTGGCAAACGCAAAGTGCTTGACGGTGCTGGTGGTCGAGAGGTAGCGAAGCTCCAGGCCCTGGGTCAGCGGCTGGTGCATCAGCAGATGGACGGCGCCCTGGTGGGGAACCCCGTGCGCGAGGTATGTGACGGCCGTCGAGAAGCTGGCCAGATGCCACTGGTTGTTGCGAAAGTGGCCCACCTGGCCGGGTGACAGGGCGATCAGCTCGGCCCCCTGCTGGCCTTCGGCCACCAGCATTTTCCAAGACCCGGACAATGCCGGGGAAAGGTGGGCCCCCAGCATCGCCAGCGGGGCACCGCGCAGCAGCGACCCGGAGCGGGAGTCGCCATTCAGGCTGAACAGCAAATCCGCCTGCCCGTGGACGATCACCAGGCCCTCGGGCCCCGGCAGGGCCAGCTGGCTACGATGGAAGCCCAGCCCACTGGTGAAGAAGCCCACCACCGCGTTGGGATTGTAATGCTCGAACAGGGGGCTCGGGGTCTGGCTGTACGGCAGCGGGGGATTGCTGGCGAGCGGCCGGACCGGCGCCGGGGCGCCCTGCCAGGGGAGACTCCCCAGGTGCCGGGACAGGCCGGCCAGGTCGAGGCCCGGCCCGGCGCCATCCTCCAGGGCCGACGTGGGCGATGCCCGGGCCGCTGGGCCCCAGCAGCCGGCGGCCAGCAGCAGCAGCGGCAGCAGCAGCGGCAGCAGCAGCAGCAGCGGCACCGGCCATGGCCGTGGCGGCCGCCAAGCGCCCACGGTGCGCAGGCCCATGGTCATAGAGGCCCGCGGCGTAACAGCAAGTGCCGTGGAAGGGGGGCCAGGGAGGACGGGCTCCGGAGAGGGCGAGGGCGAGGGCGAGGGGGGGAGGGGGGGGGGGGCGCGAGGGAAAAAGAAGGCGTGGCGAGAGGGGGCGGGGGGCTGAGGGTCGGGCTTGTGGGGCGGCCTCTCCGCACGGCCCGGAAGCGCCGTGCCGCCAGGTGAATGGGCCTCCCGGACGAGGGGCGGGGGGGGGGGGGGGGTCCCCCTGGTCGTGCTTGGGCCCCCCCCCCCCCCCCCCCCCCCCCCCCCCCCCCCGCCCCGCCCCCCCCCCCCCAGCCGGCTGGCATCGGCCCCTGCCCGGCCGGTGGCAATGCCGAGGCCACCCTGGGCCGGGCCCAGTCGCGTGGCAGACGGGGCGGCGGCGGCGGCGATCGTGGACACGGACGCGCGCAGATGCCCCGCCGGATCGCAGGGCCCCGCCGCTTCTGGACCGGGTCTGGGCCCCGTGCGGTCCCGCGCGCCCCGAAGCGAGCCCCGTGTGAGGGGTGTCGGGTCCCGGCCGGATGGTGCCCCGTGTCCTCGGCAAGGGCGGCCGGCGGGCAAGCGGGCTCCGCCCTCCTGGCCCCCAGGGGGCCGGCTATGCCCTCGCCCTCTCCGCCCTCGCCCTCGCGTATTTTGTCTCGGCCCGCCTCGGGCGGCGGCGCCCGCGCGTGAGCTGCACGCAACGCCCTGCTCGTGACGCAGCATGTGATACCAAATGACTGCCAACGCTTGCGGGAGTGCCTCAGCCCCGACGAGGGAGGCCGCGGCCTCCGGCCTCTTTTGCCGATGCTCCTGCATGGGTGCCTGTTGCGGGGTATCCCTCGCAGCCGCTATCCACGTCGCCGCGCTTGCTCGCGCTTTGCCCGATCCCGCCCGGGGGCCGCGTCGCTTCACGGTGCGGGGCGGGAAAGGTGTGTAACGCACATCACCTGATGTAGTTAAAGATTCGGGGATATATATGCTTCATTCTTTCCCTTCATTTTACCAAATCCGCCTCTCTCAGCCCCAAGGTCTCTGAGATCACCCCCTCATCTTTCACTCGGCATAACCGGCTCAAGGTGTGAACTGCGATCACGCCCGGGGCACGTGCGGGGATGCGAAAAAGGGCACGTATGAGTGTTGTATTGCCGGAAATGGCCCGGCCGCGCGCCGGGAGGGGCGCCTGCCTTGCCGGGGAAAAGGGAGCCCCCGGGAGGACGTGCGACATGGGCCGCCATGTCTCACCGATCAGCCGAGAGGGCGGCCATGGCGGCCTTCTGCCGGAGGGCGGCGGCCGGCGGCCGGGTGTGGCCATTCGAGTCCCAGGCCATGTGGAGCAGGTCCGCCAGCGGCCCGTGGAGGCCGTCCGCCGGGGGGCGGACCCCGGACAGGACCTGGGCCGAAATCTGGTCGAAGGTGCACCCGTGCCAGGGAATGGCCCGGGCCAGGCACTCCCACAGCATGACGGCCGCGGAGTAGATGTCCGCCGGGAGCAGGAGCTCCGACTCCAGCGGGCGCTTCCGGTGGAAGGCGGCCAGGACCTCGGGCGCGGCGTAGCGCCCGGTCAGGGCATTCAGCTCCGGCGCCTGGTTCACCAGGGCCGACGACCGGTCGGTGCTGAGGTTGCGCGAGGTGCCCAGGTCGCCGAGGGCCGCGATCCAGGCGCCCGCGGCGTGCTGGCTGACGAAGACATTGGCCGGCTTCAGGTCCCGGTGGGCGATGCCCTGCGCGTGCATGGCCTCCAGCCCGGAGGCCCACTGCTGCACGATGTCCAAGATGGTGGCCTGGTCCAGGGGGACGTCCGAGTGCAGCAGCGTGGCCAGGTCCGTCTGGTAGCGCTCCATCACGATGGCCGGCGGCTGGTCGCTGTAGCCGTACAGCCGGACGACGTTCGGCGCGTCGCGCAGCAGCCACATCAGGGCCACCTCGTTCTGGAAGAGGGTCACCTGGGCCGGGGTCATGCGCGCGGCCTTCAGCTGCTTGATGGCCAC
>NW_009242980.1:551218-556946 GCF_000388065.1 Fonticula alba | reverse complement strand
CCAGCCCGGGGCCGGCCTCGCACCGCAGGCACCCCGGCGCGCAGGACAGGCACACCCGGGTCGGCGCGGGGAAGGGCGCCGAGGGGAACTCCGCCGCGGCGAACTTCTCCCCCGGGCAGCTGCTCACGCAGGCGGCCCCATCGACCAGCAGCCACCGCGAGGCGTCCGCGCAGGAGGTGCAGGCATTGGCCTGCCCGTGGCACGACCGGCAGTCGGCGTCGCAGGCGGCGCACAGGACCGAGTCCGGCGTGAACTCGCCCGCCGGGCAGGCCACGTCGCAGGTGTGCGTCGAGGGCGACAGGACGAAGCCCGCCCTGCAGGTGTGGCAGTCGGCGGTGCAGCGGTCCCCCAGGTGGGCGGCCAGCGTGCACTCGGCGCACCGGGCGTCGCAGGGGTCGCACCGGCCGGAGGCACTGCAGCCGAAGGTCCCCGCGGGACACTCGTCCACACACCGGCCCTCGAAGAGCAGGTCGATGCCATGGCACGAGGTGCACTCGTCGGCGTCGGGCCCGGCGCAACTGGCGCACGAGGCAGCACACGGCCGGCACACGCTCCCGGCGGCCTGGCCGGCGTCCTCAAAGTGGCTGCTCGGGCACTTGCCGACGCACGACCCGTCGAGCATGGCCCGACCGGCCGGGCAGGCCAGGCACTCCCCGGCCCCGGGCCCGGAGCAGGTGCCGCAGCTGCCATGGCAGGGCAGGCAGCTTGGCCCATCCTGGAAGGTCCCATCCGGGCAGGCCGCCAAGCAGGCCCCATCCACCAGGAAGGGCGTCTCGCTCTGGCAGGTGGCACACTGGTTGGCCTGGGTGCCGAAGCAGGTCAAGCAGGCCTTGTGGCAGTCAATGCAGAGGCCCCCTTGGGGCGAGGTGTTGGCCGGGCAGGACCCGACGCAGGCCGACCCACCGAGGAACCACCCTCGCTCGCACATGTCGCAGGTGTCCACCGAGGCCGAGCACCGGACACAGTGCGACACGCACTCGGAGCATCCCGCATGGCCGGCGTTGTAGCCCACCGGGCAGCCGGCCACGCAGCGCATGGGCGACGCCCCGGCCGGCAGGGCCAGCAGGTCCGCCGGGCAGGCGTCCACGCAGTCGGTGCTCCGGATGCCGGAGCACGCCCGGCAGGACGCGTGGCAGGGCAGGCACCGGCCGGCCTGGGCCACGTGCCGCTCGGCGCACGCCTGCACGCACCTGCCACCCTGGAGCACCTTGTCGGGCTCGGTGCAGCGCCAGCAGTCGCCATCGGACGGCCCATTGCACGTGGCGCAAGCCGGGTCGCAGGGGAGACATGCCTCCGAGAGGGGGTCGCGATACTGGGCCTCCGGGCAGGGGGACTTGCAGGCGAAGGCCGGGGCGTCGGCCGGCACGCGATCCAGCCCCGGCGAGCAGCCGGTGCACTGGTCGGCCCGGCCGCCGGCGCACGCGGCGCAGCTGACGTCGCACGGCTGGCAGGTGGCCGTGTCGTCATCGGCGAAGGTGCCCCCCGAGCAAGTGCCCAAACATTCGCCCAGGTGCGTGAGGTAGAGGTCCGGCTCGCAGGAGAGGCACAGCTTGTCGGTGCACGAGGCGCAGCCAGCCGGGCATGGCACGCAGGGGGCCGTGGCCCCCGGCGCCGGGCGGCCTGCCTGCCAGCGGTGGCGGTCGGCACACACCTGGCAGGACCCCGCGTCGCCGGCGCACAGGGCGCACGTTTCGTGGCACTTGGTGCAGCGCGTGTCGCCGGCATACTCGCCCGGGGGGCAGGCGCCGCCACACAGCGAGTCGACTTGGTCATCGGCCTCCAGGAAGACCAGCCCGGGCCGGCATGCGGAGCAGGCGCCAGGTCCGGCGCATGTGCTGCAGGTGGCATCGCAAGCGATGCAGGCGGTGTGCAAGTCATCCAGGTAGAATCCCGCAGCACAGGTGCCGCACTTGGAGTCGTCCGCACAGGCGGCACAGTTTTCCAGGCAGGGCTGGCAGGAGCGGCTGGCCACATCGCCGAAGAAGAAGTCCGGGCATTGGCCCTCGCAAGCGCCCCCGAACAGGAAGGCGCCCTGCTTGCAGCTGGTGCACATGCGGCGGTCGTCCGCATGCGAGCATGTTTCACAGGTATCATGGCAGCGGGCACACTCGAGAGCCCTGGCCGGCGGGCCGGCCTCGCCCGTCGGCGAGCTCAGCGCATACCCCGGCTGGCACTCGGTGCAGGAAGCCCAGTGGCTGCCGGACAGCGAGATGGGCATGCACTGCTTGCAGGAGGTGTCGCACTTGCAGTCGATGGCGCCCGGGGTCGGCCTGGTGGGCCCGGTGCATTCGGCCAGGCACATGGACTCGTGGCCGGGCAGCCAGTGCTTGCATGCGGTGCAGTCCGACGCATGGGGCCCGGTGCACCGGGTGCACCCGGCGGCGCAGGCCTCGCACGCCGGGCCGTACGTCCCCTCCGGGCAGGGGTCATCCTGCAGCGAGACCACCATGGCCCCGGAGGCCAGGCCCTCGTGTGCCAGGATGAGCGCCGCTTCCAGGGCCGGCCCCGGGGCAGGGGCGCCACTCCGCCGGACGGCCAGGCCCCCGGGGGCGGACGAGCTGGACCCGCCCGGGCCGCCGGCCTGGCCGCCCATCGGCATGACCGCCGCCGAGGCCCGGAGCAGCCCCGGCGCAGGGCCGTCGAGTGCGAGGGGGAAGAACCGTGCCGGCTGGGGCCAGCACGCCGCATCGGGCCCCTGCGGACAGTGCACCAATGCCACGCCCAAATGGGTCTCTGTCAGCAGAAGCAGGACCCCCGGGAAGTCCGTCGACCCGGGGAGCCGCACGGCCAGGCTGGCGAAGGCCGGCACCGGGTCGCGCGGCCCCGGCAGAATACCCAGCGTGTCGGTATTCAGGGGGATGTCGGCGGTCCGGCCGTGCGGCCGGCCGCCGAGCGGCGCATGCCCCACCACCCAGGCCAGGCCATGGTCCAGGACCAACATCAAGCCCGACAGGAAAAGCAGGCCCCCCGGTGGCTGGGAGCCGCCGGCCAGGAGGACCGGCTGCAGGTGGCGCGTGTCCAACTGCTGGCCGGCCGGCTTGCGCAGGGCGTCCATATGCAGGCCCACCTGGACACGCGGGTCATTCGCCAGTAGAAGGTCCATCGAGTGCAGGGTGCTTGAGGGACTGCCAGTGCGCGGCATGTGCGACAGGAGCACCCACTTACTGGAGGGCTTTTGATCTTGCACGCTGGGGAAGAGGACCGGATGCCAAGTGGCCGGGGGCAGACTGGTGAAATCACAGGTCCCATCCTCGGCATTGATGGACAGGAGGACCATCCGGTCGTCGGCAGTCCGGATGGACACTTGGTGCTCGGAGACACCCTGCAGGGAGTCACACGGCGGCGCTCGGTCCAAGGCTCTGCGAGCGACATTGCCCTCGATGAGGCATTCCGCGTCGGAGTCCGGCGAGCAGGTGATCTCCACCAGGTGCACAGCATTGTCGGCGGTGCACAGGACCAGCCGGGTGACATATTCCCCGGAGGGGGTAGAGGGCGCCGGTGGGAGCTCCACGGCCATGGACACATCCATGCTAGAGAGCATCAACTCCGGGCAGGTCATCTCCCGGGCAGCGGGCGCCGACGCCCCGGCGCCCGGGGCCGGGGCAACCAGCCACAGGGGCCACCCGTCGCCGGATCTCAGGGCCACCCAATTCCCGTGCGAAGGGTCTTCCAGCGAGCTGGGCGGTTGTAGGATGCATTTGCCGCTGCTCGAAAGGGCCAGGCGCGAGGGGAAAACCGCCCGCACCGAGGCGCCCGCCGTCGAGAACAGCGGCTCGGGCGGGCCGAGCGACACCGCCGGCGCCGGGCTGTCGGCCAGACACCGGCCGCCTCCCGGGGGGCTGTGGGTCCCCGGGTCGCAGCTGCTTTGGCAGGAATGCTGGCCGGGAACCACGGCCGGCACCAGCAGATATTCGTCCTCGCAAATAAGGCAGTCGCCGCCATGGCACACGTCGCACTTGTCCAGCCCACAGGCTGTGCATGTCGGACTGGCTACTTGTTACGGCATCGGTGAGTGGACAGCGCACGAAGGGGGGGGGGGGGGGCATCTGCGGCCGAGGGAGCCGGGCCGCGCGAGCCAAACCGCGGCCCCGGGAAGGGGTGCCACCGGTCGACAAGCAGCCCGGGACATCGGCCGGCCGGGGGAAAGACCCAAGGCCAATGGCAGGGGAGAGGCGAGAAAAAAAGGAAGGGGGAATGGCGGGGAAGGCGGGGCAGAGGGGCACATACCGCCACTGAGGTCGTCCATGCGGAGGCCCAGGCCGCAAGCACCACACACGTTTTCCGGGAAATTCAACGGCGACATCACTCGGCCCGAGGTGCACGCATAGCCATCGGCGGCGTCGGTGTCGCATTCGATGGTCGAGTCGGCCTCACAAAAGAACGAACTCACCATGAAGATGCTATGCGAATCGGACAGGCTCCAGTCGGATGGCGGGCTGCCGGGGGGATCCGACATGTTGAAGAGCCGGACCTTTGGGCCGGTCTCCACGCCGACCGGGACGCGAAGCAGTTCCCATTTGCCCCGGACCGAACCAATCACCCCAACGCGGAATATCTCGCCAGAGGGATTGTGTCGAAGGAGCACCCTATCGACCACTGTGCTCCCCAGCTCGTTGACCGGCGTGGCGAGGATTTGGAAATCCGTTGAAAGTCCTGGAGGCATGTCATTGTCTCGGTCCGGCGTACATCCGTTTGCCTGGTCGAGCCAGGGGCAGATGACCACCTTCCGATCGCCTATCACAAATACCAGGCCATCTGGCTTGCCAGCTACCAGAGGAACAACAGCCATATCCATGACGACATCCTCCGTGGAGTAACTTGTTATTGGGTCGCTTTTCCCAGTTACGTGAAGGGCGTAGAAGTAGACTTTTTTTTCGTGCCAGAGCTGGAAAAAATGGGCCGAGCCATCCGGTCTGCTGAATCGGCCACCAAATCGGCCACTCAACGGCACGGGTACGGTGTAGGTCGTGGATTTGCCAGTGTCGGCCAGCCGGACGATGTACAAAGCGTTGGTGCTGCTCGAGTGTACTGCAAGCAAGATGTCATCCAAACCGAGGGCCATGTAGTCGAGTAGCGAGATGGACTCCGGCAGATCATGGGTGACCCACTTGTCATTGATCCAGGCACCGACCCACGTGTCGCCGAGGGCCAACAGCACCGGGCCGCTGGACGAAGCAGCCACCATGAGCTCCCTCAGATGGCTCTTGTCGAGAGAGCCGCCAAGTACCTGCTCGGGGACATTGCTGAAGACGGCTCCGGAGCGCGACTGCTCGTTGAGCGAGTGGCTGAGCGCTTCCTGCTTGAAGATGGACACCGAAGTGGTGGTGTTGTGGAAGACTGCCAGCTGGCTCAGGCTTGGAGTCGCGGAGGTGTGGAAAACCCCGATCATCCGGGCGGCCTGCGGATCGGTGTACGTGGGCGTTGGGGCCCGTGCGAAGGGGACATCCTGCTGGTTGTTCGACGAACCCACCTGGAACCAGCCCCACAGCAGGGCCAGTGCAAGGAGCATGGGCGCAAGCCAGGCCGAGGCCCGGCGCTCGGGCATGGCCCGGGCCGGCGACGGCGCGCACGGCATGCGTGTGACCGACAGACCGGAGTCTCGGCCGAAGGGCAGGCCCGACGAAAGCGGCGGACGAGGAGCCGGCGTCGCGGGCGGGAAAGGGCCGAACGACCGGGGGAGGGAGGAGAGGAGGAAAAAGCAAGAGGGACAGCGAGAGGCGGGGCGGGG